>NW_012267619.1:29657-31494 GCF_000151885.1 Dipodomys ordii | reverse complement strand
CTTCATTGCTGTCTCTTCCTGCCTAGGTGTGGTGCATGCTGGGGTCCTCCAGTCCCCCAGACACCTGATCAAAGCCAAGGGAGGAAAGGCCACTCTTCAGTGCTCTCCTGACTCTGGACATTATACTGTGTACTGGTACCAGCAGGCTGAAGACAAGACCCTCCAGTTCCTCATTTCCTATTTTGAAGAGTCAGAGAGACATAAAGGAAGCATCCCTGGGCGCTTCTCAGCTCGTCAGTTCAGTGACTATCACTCTGAGCTGAACATGAGCGCCTTGGAGCTGAGGGACTCCGCGCTGTATCTGTGTGCCAGCAGCTTGCACAGCCCTGCACAGGGACTGGCTTTCTCTACCCAAACCTTCCTGCCCCAGCTGAAGATGTCACTTAGGGGGTGAGGCTGAGGCCCAGCCTTAGCAAACTCCAGGAGCCTTCTCCAGTTGTGGTAACCCTTCTCTGTCCTGCCCAGCTCAGACAGCTTCTGAGCATTTTATTTCCTAACTCTCTGGACTGTCCCTGCTTTGTGCTTTAATGCACATTGGATATTATAATACATACACAGACATTAGTGTTTCCTCTTTATATGTGGGAGATGTTAAGGTATCAGTTCATGGATGGAAAGCTGTAGCTCATGGAATTTCATAACATTTAATATTTAAAAGGATCAGTGCTGGGATCAAAGTGTACATTCACCACCCCTAACCTGAATTGTTCCTCAGGCTCTATAGTGTTTTCTGGTCTGTAAAATAGCAGATAGCACAGCAGTGTGTGTCCACTGCAAGATCAGCTGAGCAGCAATGGTAAGTCTCATTATGGATTGTGGTTGTTCTGAGATAGTGCCTGCCAGTCAAAACGCAATTCTCAGCTAGATTCCAATATGTATCCTATAAAATAAAAATAGTAAGGGAAGAATGTGGGTAGGGACAGGACAGGTGAAAATGTTTCAAGGGGCAACCTTGATCACTATAACTTTTCCCCAAAAGTGTCTTGTTCAATGGAAAATCCTTTTTATATTTACATAAAGACAATAATTAAACATATTTATATGTATATGTACATTTGTTCAAAAAGAAAATCTTTCTTTCCATGGCTTGGCCCAACCATGCTCCACTGACTCCTTTTGTTGGTGTCTCTTGGGCTCTAGGATCAGCTGGGTCTTCCAAGGCCAGAGCACTAGGCTCTCATTGGATTCTACCTGCTGTGTCTAGTCTGATTCTGTATTCCTCCTCACTAGACCAAGAGGGCAGCAATGTCATCAAGATTCAGTCCCCTTGTGTGGTTGCAGGATGGAGAGCTCACAGTGGGTCATGGCCTACCTGGAAAATGATAACAGGCAATGAATGCTACAGGGTAGGGATACATTTTCATGATACAGAAGTTTAGGCTCCATCCATAGTATTCTTTTGATGAATGGGAATCTGTGAATGAAGACAGAGATTGTCGATGTCATTCTGGACACAGCAGTCATCTATCTTTGCTGGTCAAAATCTCCTTTCTATTAGTAATCAGCCTTCTTATCCTTGGGCAGAAAGCATGGCAGGGGGACATGAGTGATCCAGGGTCCATGGCTGGACTGAAACCAGGGAGAATTCATCTCATGAGGACACCTGGAGACCTGAGCCCAGCGGGCTGCTGTCACCAGAATCAATGTGAAGCTAGATCCTGTACCCTGACCTTCACATGCTAATACCTGGATGTCTAGTGGCTTTTGAAGGCTGGTGTATCTTCTCAGACTGACAGGTAATCATTTACCAATAGGGTAAATAGAAAATACTGAAAAAAGCTACTTATAGGTACTGAGAGTTGAGATGCCTTAGGAAGTCCCAGGGCAGCAGTGCGGC
>NW_012267619.1:18204-24277 GCF_000151885.1 Dipodomys ordii | reverse complement strand
ATGGTGAAGTAGAGGGCTCTATATGGCCTGCCACCAACTGTTCCTGTACTAACATGGAGGCAGCCTCCAATTTTTCTTGGGTAAGGGGCCACTGATCCACCCACACAGGGGTTTGGGATTCCCAAATGATTTTATCTGCATGGGGCACAGGAGGGTCAGGGGCCGATACTAAAAATCCGAATACCCAAGCCCATGTTTATCTGTTTTTTGGGTAGCTTGGATGGGCTCAATGATTCCTTGTCCTGATTTTCCAAGACCTGTACCAGGGACAAAATCCATACGGAGCATTTGATGTGTAATCACAGAATTGGGACTAGCAAGGATAACTTTCATCTGGGTCAAGATATCCCAGCCCCATAGGTTAACAGGGAGGTCAGGAACAACAAAAGGAGTAACAGTTCCCTTATTTCTCTCTTTGTCAGTCCAATTAAGAACCCTGGAGCTTACCAAAGGGTTTTTTGACTGCCCTATGCCTTTAAGGTCAGTTAGGGATGAGGTAAGGGGCCAACTTGGTGGCCAATATTTTTGGGAAATAATTGTGGCATCTGCACCAGTATCCAAAATTCCCTGAAACTCCTTTCCTTCAATTCACAGGGAGAGGGTGGGTCTTTTTTGAGTGATAGACTGAACCCAATACGCATCAGAAGGCCCCAAAGAAGCAGTTCCTCGCAGGTAGTCTGAGCAGTGGAAGAACCCCCTGAATTTAATGGGAGCAGTACCAATTGTGCAAGCCTAGTTCCAGCTGGAATAGCTGCAATCCCATTAATGGCCGTGGCCAGAATTTTTATTTCTCCTGTATAATCATTATCAATAATACCAGGAAAAACTTGTACATCTTGTAAGGTAGCAGAGGCTCTTCCAAGAATAAGGGCACACATATGAGACGGAGGGGGTCCCAGGGTCCCAGTGGGTATTATTTGAGGTCCTTGTACAGAGTCTAGTACTGTGTCAGTGGCGGCACAGAGGTCCAGTCCTGCACTGCCTGGGGTTGCCCACTGGAGGGAAGCAATTGTGGAGAGAGGTGGGGGGCTTGTGTAGGAACGGGAGTTTGGGAGGGGGACAAACCCTATTGCCCCTGGGCTTGTCTTGGGGATAGTCGGGGCCAGGGGCTGGCCCTGAGGGAAGTTTTCTGAAAAGCGAAAGAGAATTGGCTGTCCAAGGGCATTTGTTTTAGATCTACATTCATTGGCCCAATGACGGCCCTTACCACATTTGGGACAAAAAGTGGCAGGGAGTGGTCTACCTGTAGCTTGAGAGGGTACTGCCCCTTGGCTTTGTTTGCCGAAGGGACATTCGCGCGCAAAGTGACCAGGTTGTTTACAATTAAAGCAAGTATGTGAGCTGGGGACTGAACTTTGAAATGCCTTGGTAAAGGCAGCACCTATGGCGAGCCCCATGGCGTGAACAGTCCCTACTCCAGCACAAAGCCTGACGAACTCAGAGAGATCACCCTCGTTTTTATGTGGCCGGAGGACATCTTGACATGCTGGGTTAGCATTTTCAAAGGCAAGATTTTTAACAAAGGCACTTTCACTAGGCCCAAGAAGCCTTTCCGCAGCCAAATTAAGCCGCGAGACAAAGTCACTGTAGGGTTCATTTGGCCCCTGTCTAACTTTTGCCAGGGAAGTAGTAGCTGATACCTTTTGAGGGAGACGCTTCCAAGCATAAAGGCCAGCGTTTTGAATTTGTGCCAAAAGTCCGGTAGGAAAGTGCGCCTGTTGAGCATTGGTATCAAAGGGCACATTACCCAAAAGTTTAGTATAGGTCCAGGTTTTTGAAGATGTTTTAGCCAAATTTTTTTGCGTGGTCTCTCTACATTGTTCCTTAAAGTCCGCATTCCATAAAACAAAATCACCCCCACTAAGGGTGGCGCGGGCCAGAAACTTCCAATCATTAGGGGTGAGCCAGCGCGCACTTTGGTTTTCTAACAAGGCTAACGTATAAGGGGCAGTCGGGCTATATTGGGCACATGCATTTTTAAGCTTTTCAACAAACTGGAGGCTAAGTCTCTTATACTCTTGTTGGCCTTTTCCCTGGGTGGGTTGGTCCTCTTCATCCTCCTTTTCCTCCTCTTCTGATTCATCCTCCCCACCCTCTGAGATCCTATCTGTCTGGCTCCGAGTTACTGGAAAGGCGAGGACTGATTGATGGCATGATCTAACCTTAATTTTATTAGGCAGTTTTGGCGTATCAGCCAAGGCCAGTGTGCAGAGTTCACAATCAAGGGACTGCAGTTCTTTTAAAAGTTGAAGGTGTTCTCGCCTATGTTGAAGGGCCTTGCGTAAAGGTGCCAGGTTAGGTAAAGCAGGGAGAGAAAAAACATCCAGATCTGGAGGGGCAGTGGGCCCTTGAAAGGCCTGGTCACAAAAGGAAGGGATTTTCAGTAAATTGACCAGCAGGCATATCTAATACAACCGATGGGCAGCCGCGGGGGTCGAGAGGCATGTTGGAGAACCTCCTCTCTCATTTTTACAAGTTTTAAAATTCCACTATCAAATAGAGAACATTTCAAAACTTCATTAATCAAATTCCAATAGGAAAAGGCTGTAGTTGGAACCTTTTCTGAACCAAAGATTTCATAATACTCTTTTAAACAATCTACTCTTTGCCATCTTTTTGCATCTATGATTCCTACAAGTCCTCTATGAATGAGAAAAATAATTCTAAATCCTTTTTCTTAACACGAGTTCCCGTGTCTTGAAGGCCTCCTTGAGGTCTGACAGAAATAGATCATGTGACTACATTGCTTGTCCCATCGTGGGTCAGTCACCATGCGCCGTCCCCACTCTCCTCCTGGATCTGTCTCTTGGCGAGGTCTGTCGAGGCGATCTTGGACTGTACTTGGCCAAGTTTTCCTGGAGGACGGCATTCCTTCCTTAGTCAGAGGCTCGTGCCCCAAGTTGGGCGCCAGTTGTCCCGACCCGCAGGACTTCAACGAGGGCAGTGAACCTAAGCGAGAAGGAATGAAGGGACAAGAGACACAAAGAAGGACAGCAAGACAAGGATTCTGATCAAGGTGCCAATTTTTATTTTTCACACAAGGGTATTTATATGCTTGGACTTAGGGCATGGTGAAAAGGTGGTCATTAGTAGACTTAGGGCGGGGTGAAAAGGTGGTCCTTAGTAGCTGCAGGGTGTTTACTTTAGGGCATGGTGAAAAGTTGGGATTCTGTAAACTCAGCCTCAAGATGTTCCAGTGAGATAGTTAAGCCTATTATGTTGAGAGACTTCACTTTTGGCTCCCAACAACAAAAATACTTGTAGGTGGAAGTGACACTGTGGCTCAAGTGGTAGAGTGCTAGCCTTAAGCTGAAGAGCTGAGGGATAGCGCCCAGGCCCAGAGTTAAAGCCCCATGACCGAGAAAAAAAAACATGTAGAGAAGAGAGAGAGACAGAGAGACAGAGACAGAGAGAGAGAGAGAGAAAATAAACACAAGGTATGCACATAATTCAGGACATGTCCAAGGGAGCAACTTCCTCCAACTAGGTTCCCAATTGTCATCTTGTCATTTTTCTCCATCACTCACTAGTTCATTCAGATCAGAAACCATGAGTACAATGATCCATTAAGGAAACCGAAGCCCCAGTGGCGGGACCCCAAACTCCTGCTTCTGATCACTGCCTGCACACAGGACCACATTCTTGAGTGCTGATGCAACACTGCACCTCTAAACTATAACAACATTTGTGAGCTGTTTTCTTTCTGTAGCATCGCTCACCTCCTATAGTAAATTTGTCAGAGAATTCTTATCACTAGATAACTGAAAGACAGCCCATGAGATCCTGGGTAGTTACACAGCAGAGGGAAGCTCAGTAACTGATAGCTTGAATTTCAGTTGCTTTGGTAGAGGCAAGAAGAAATATCCAGGAGATCTGAAATGTGCAGGGAGCCTCAACTCCTAAATGTTGGAACAGTACAAGCCTTTCCACAGGCCATGACTGTGCACAGCCTCAAGAGCTCTCTGGGCTTGCAGCTATTGGACAGGAAGACAGAGGCCTCCATGGACATGTCACATAGCATCACGGTGGGGGCTGCTGGGTGGGGACACAGAAGCTCCTCCTCTGCTGCATTCTGCAGGACAGAGAGCTGGGAGCACCTCCTGCACTGCCTCACCATGGGCACCAGCCTGCCGTCCTGCGTGTCCCTGTGTCTCCTGGGGATGGGTGAGTCCTCACATCCCCACCATCTCCTTGTCACATCCCCTCCAAGATCATCTCCACTGTTTCCACCCAGATTCTTTGTCTTTCCCTCCACAGCACTCACAGAAGCTGGGGTCACTCAGTCTCCCAGATACAAGGTCACAGAGAAAAGCCAAGCTGTGTCTCTTTGGTGTGACCCAGTTTCTGGTCACAATGCCCTCTTCTAGTATAGACAGACCCCGGGACAGAGCCCAGAGAGGCTGCTTTATTTTCAGAACAAGGCTATGAGTGAGGACTCCCAGTTGCCCAAAGATCGGTTTTCTGCACAGAGGCCTGAAGGTGCAGACTCCACCCTGAAGATTCAGCCTGCACAGCTGGAGGACTCAGCGGTGTATCTCTGTGCCAGCAGCTTAGACACAGCCAGGCAGGGACCGTTTCCTGCTGTGCACAAAGCTCTGTGCTTCTCTGGCTCTGTGCAGCTCAGAGCTGCCCTGCACAGGGCCTGTGCTTTCCTCACCATCTGAGGAAGGAGGAGGAGGCCCATCTTCAGATGCCGGCTTCACTCATGTCAGGAGAGGGCAGGCATTGCTTCTTGAGACATGAGTGCTGCACACGTGAGAAAAGGCTATCTGAGGGACTGGAAGCAATCAAGAACCCCAAAGTGACAGTCCCTCAGGAGACACCTGGGTGTCCCAGAGCCCAGATGTACCTTGTTCATAAACCATGCACTCCCAAAACACACAGCCAACTCAGTACCATAGAGTTGGTTGATATGCTCAACTGTTTTGCTGTTTCTCTGTGGCTCCTGAGTGACTGAATGTGAGCCTTGCTGGCATCCTTGGCATTAGCTTCTTGGTCTAGCTTCCAAACTTTCCTTCCATGTGGATTCTCCTGCATTTTCTGCATTATTTCATAGATTTTCACCCTCTGTTCATATGGAAATAATTTAAAAATAATATTGTTGTGTTGATAATGATGATGATGATGATGGTCATTTATGTATTTTTGCCAGCAATTTCACAACTGCAGAGAAATGCACAGCCTAAACCGAAGTCTTGATTTAAACCAAATTCTGCTTTTACTAGAGCACTCTTAAGTTTTGCATTGGGACCCTCCCAGCTCTGCACTGTTTTAGGCTTGGGTCAGATGGTGGAGAGGGAACAGTGCAGTATTGAAAAGTCATTGACTGGGAATGTTCTGAAGGTGTTCTCTCTTTCCCCAGCCCATCCTGCATCTCTTCCCTCTTTATCTAGCCTACCTGCAGGCAAGATAGGTCTTGTCAATCACTGATCCTTATCTAATAAACTTGTCTGACACAACCAGTCATGGGATGGATCAACGTGACCATTAACCATGTCTTTAGCACCATTGTTACTTGGTTCTTTTCCCAACCTCTTATGTGACTTCTCACAGTTACTAAGTCCCTCATGGTATAATTTCTAGATCATCTTTAGTGTCTTTGTACATAAAAAATAAGATATTTAGGGAGGAGTTTGCCTTATTATTTTCACCTCTGAAAGCAGAATGGAGATCTGACAGCAGCAGGCCCGCAAATATCCACTGAATTACTACAACAAGGAATTCAGGATGGGAAAAAACCGGGGCTAAGCTTTCTGACATTACAATTATAGTCAAGATTCCATATCTGGATTGACTGTGAAAGCTTAATCTTAAAGACCGTGAGACGTCAGTGTTATACTGGAAGTTTATATAATTTAACATTTTTACAATAAACATTTGGCTGAGTGTCACTAACACTCATATACAAATCGAAGAGTGAGCCAGACAGAACAAAGTAACACTAAGAAAATTTGTAGCTATCAGTCTTTTACAAAAATGTAACATTGTGGGCTGGGAAGGTGGCTCAGTGGTAGAGCACTTGCCTTGCATGCATGAGGAACTGGGTTCGATTCCTCAGCACCACATATGCAAA
>NW_012267619.1:12150-17879 GCF_000151885.1 Dipodomys ordii | reverse complement strand
ACCAGAGGAATAGCAGACTTTCAGTTTGTTCTCTGGTAGATTTACAATTGTTTCAGTGTTACTTGTCATTTTTACTGTTTGTTGATTAATTGCATATATGTACATACTACAACATGGTAATCTAATACAATTCCTCTCTTAAATAATTTAAAATAATTTTTGATTAAGCCATTGTAGGTGCACAAATTTATGGATGTCATAAATAACTATTTCCTGCTCAATATTTTGAAAAGCACAAGTTCTTAAGAACAAATCTCTCCATTTCACCCTTTTTTAGATGGTAATCCATATTTCATACCGGTTTAAGACAATATGACTTCCAAATGACCTTGCTTTCCTATATATCCTTGTAAAAGTTTTGAATTACCACTCTCACCACAATGTCTCAAGTTATAGTTGCTAAATCCACAAAAGACAATGGAATTATGAAAGTGATAACCCTACCCCACAGGTTGGATTGACTAAACTAAGAAAGAAACAAGAAAGACATGGAAGGGAAAAACATACCAAAATGCAGACACCAGATAAACAGTCGAATCACATCTGAGCAGTGTCAATGTTCTTATTAAAATGCATGAACATTGCATCTAAGTAGAAGACCACTAGACCATTCATTTGTGTGAATGTGTGAGGTTTGGAGTTCAATTCCCCAGCAGCCCAAAAAATAATCAAAACAAGAACAAATAACTGCAACAAATCAAGATGTCCCCTAGAAGAAATTCAATCTTGCAAATATAAAGAAACAGGATAGAAAAGTAAAGAGACATGAAAAAGTAGCATACTAATACTAATGGCCCAAATCAAGACATTAACATCAATGTTTCAGAATAAATCATATCACTTTAGAATTAAATAATACATTTTGTTATATATAACATGTATTATATGTACTATGTCTATTATGTCTGTTTTATGAAAATGTATTTGGGAAGTATATTCATAATTCAAATAATTTCTAGGAATTGGTTAGAAAGAAGACATGATCCAACCTAAAAATTAGCCAAAGAGTTGATAGGATCTTAAAAATGGAAGATACACAAGCAGGCAGCTTCCTCTTCATATGACTGCTCCATTTGCTGCGGCAGCCATGCAGAAGCCTTGTTGACTGAGGGAATCCATGGTGCTTCCCTTCTGGGCATCACCAGAGGTCAAAGACAATGACTTGCCTAGGTCACAAAATGCTGATGACACCTGGCATGTAATCACTCTTGGGTTTCTCCACGCTTACCACAGTTTATGAAGGAAGGAAGGACTTTTCTTCTCATTTTAGACAAGAAGGGTTGTTTCACACCTCTCTCATGTTTACAGACAAGAGCAGAGATTGCAAGAGACAATCCTCCAGTCCTCTGGGGCTGTCCTGGGGTCTGGAGGACCCTGGGGCCAGCTCCTGGTTCAGGCAGTAGAGTGACATTCCACTAATGAGCAGAGCTGATCATCAGGGGGCAGTGTGGGCCCACTGAGCCAGCTCCTGCCTGACTGGGAGAGTGTGGGTTCAGCCTTGGCTTGTTGTCCCAGGCAGGGAAGTGTTGAGATAAACAGAGGGAGTGCTGACCCAGGAGCTGAGAATCCTCCCCCGCCCCCTGCTTTTGTCTCTGTGTTTCTCTGTGTCTCTGTCTCCCCACACCCTTCTCTCTCTTTCTCAGACCTGTGCCCTCAGTAGGGAGATGATGCCTGGGGCTGCTCCCCTGGACTCTGCCCCAGGCCCCAGGCTCCTCTGTGGTGTTGTCCTGTGTCTCCTGGGAGCAGGTGAGTCAGGGGCACTGGTGGGGCAGAGCCTGGTTGCTGGAACATCCTATGCCCTCCCAGGCTAGGCCTTCATTGCTGTCTCTTCCTGCCCAGGTGTGGTGCATGCTGGGGTCCTCCAGTCCCCCAGACACCTGATCAAAGCCAAGGGAGGAAAGGCCACTCTGCAGTGCTCTCCTGACTCTGGACATGATACTGTGTACTGGTACCAGCAGGCCGAGGACCAGAGATTCCAGTTCCTCATTTCCTATTATCGAGAGTCAAAGAGAGAGAAAGGAAGCATCCCTGGCCGCTTCTCAGCTCGGCAGTTCAGTGACTATCACTCTGAGCTGAACATGAGCGCCTTGGAGCTGAGGGACTCTGCGCTGTATCTGTGTGCCAGCAGCTTGCACAGCCCTGCACAGGGACTGGCTTTCTCTACCCAAACCTTCCTGCCCCAGCTGAGGATGTCACTGAGGGAGGGGTGGGGGCTTGAGGCCCAGCCTTAGCAAACCCCAGGAGCCCTCTCCAGCTGTGGTAACCCTTCTCTGTTCTGCCCAGCTCAGACAGCTTCTGAGCATTTTATTTCCTAACTCTCTGGACTGTCTCTGCTCTGTGCTTGAATGTACATTGGATATTATAATGCAAACACAGTCATTAGTGTATCCTCTTTATATGTGTGAGATGTTAAGGTATCAGTTCGTAGATGGAAAGCTGTAGCTCATGAAATTCCTTAACATTTAATATTTAAAAGGGTCAGTGCTGGGATAGAAGTGTACATTCACTATCCCTCACCTGAAGTGCCCCTGGGGCTCTATAGTGTTTTCTGGTCTGTAAAATAGCAGATAGCCCAGCAGTGTGTGTCCACTGCAAGATCAGCTGAGCAGCAATGGTAAGTCTCATTATGGATTGTGGTTGCTATGAGATAGCGCCTGCCATCAACTTTCAGGACAGAGAGCATTTACCAAGAGAATGGGCCCTATGATAGGTTGAAGAAGAGATACATGTTTTCAGCAAACTAAAATTTTAATTCTGTAATGAATTTCAAAATAAATGGGAATTAGATATTTATAGCTGATACTTATACCCAAAGAAATTATTCTTTCAAAGCCTATCATAATAGATAGATTACATCTTATTTTAAAATTGATCCTGGGAACTTTGATAGTCCTTGTATCTTTAACCTGACTCATCAAGAAAAATGCAAGTCTCTGCTAGACTCCAATATGTATCCTACAATATTAAAAAGAGTAAGGGAAGGATGTGGGTAGGGGCAGGACAGGTGAAAATGATTCAAGGTGTAACCTTGATCACTATACCATTTCCCCATAACTTTGTTGTTAAATGGAAAATCCTTTGGATATTTACATAAAGACAATAATTAGACATACTTATATGTATATGTACATTTGTTCAAAATGGAAATCTTTCTTTCCATGGCTTGGCCCAACCATGCTCCACAGGCTCATTTTGTTGGTGTCTCTTGGGCTCTAGGACCAGCTGGGTCTTCCAAGGCCAGAGCACTAGGCTCTCATTTGATTCTGTCTACCTGTTGTGTCTAGTCCGATTCTGTATTCCTCCTCACTAGACCAAGAGGGCAGCAATGTCATCAAGATTCAGTCCCCTTGTGTGGTTGCAGGATGGAGAGCTCACAGTGGGTCATGGCCTACCTGGAAAATGATAACAGGCAATGAATGCTACAGGGTAGGGATACATTTTCATGATACAGAAGTTTAGGATCCATCCATATTATTCTATTGGTGAATGGGAATCTGTGAATGAAGACAGAGAATGTCGGTGTGATTCTGGACACAGCAGTCATCTATCTTTGCTGGTCAAAATCTCCTTTCTATTAGTAATCAGCCTTCTTATCCTTGGGCAGAAAGCATGGCAGGAGGACATGAGTGATCCAGGGTCCATGGCTGGACTGAAACCAGGGAGACTTCATCTCATGAGAACACCTGGAGACCTGAGCCCAGAGGGCTGCTGTCACCAGAATCAATGTGAAGCTAGATCCTGCACCCTGACCTTCACACGCTAATACCTGGATGTCTGGTGGCTTTTGAAGGCTGGGATATCTTCTCAGAATGACAGATGTTTATTTACCAATAGGGTAAATAGAAAATACTAAAAAAAAAAAAAGCTACTTATCGGTGCTGAGAGCTGAGATGCCTTAGAAAGTTACAGGGCAGCAGTGTGGCTCTGCTGAGTCTGCCAGAACCTTAGGAACAATTGGAACAGTGGAATGAAAGGGACTTTTATTTTAAGGCAATATAAAGATGACCCGAGGAACAGATCTTAAGACTATGAAAACACTAAAATAGATAGTTCCAGTTAATAAGAAATTAAAACCGGCATTCATTATGAACTGTTAAATCGTGTATATGCACTAAAATTACTCGTATAAATACCATAACCCTGTGCATGCACATAACAGAAAGGAGTTGTTTCTGCAGGGAAGGGGCGTGGCAGGTTAGCAGCAGCCCAGGCATTGGTGGGGAGGTGATGCCACTGAGTCACTGAGAAGCAACCTTCTTTTTCCTCCAAAGGAGGCTGGGAGACATGGGACTCTGCCCTGCTGCTGAGATGGGCACCCAGTTGCTGCACGTGGCCTTCTGTCTCCTGTGGGCAGGTGAGGGATGGCTACAGCTGGGCCCCTCACTGCCTCCCACCCCAGGGCATCCCTGGCTTCTCCTTGACAGGCCCCTTCAGACTTGGGTCATTCTCTGTTACAGGACACATGGAGGCTGCCATCACCCAACGTCCAAGACACAAGCTCACAGAGACAGGAAGACAGGTGAATTTGAGCTGTCGCCAGAATGACAACCATGCCTACATGTGCTGGTATCGACAAGACCCTGGGCATGGGCTGAGGCTGCTCCATTACTCAAATGGAGAGAGAAGCACTGCAAAAGGAGACATCCCGGAAGGGTACAGCGTGTCCAGACCTCGCACAGAGGAGTTCTCCCTCACTCTGGACTCAGCCACCCCTTCCCACACAGCTGTGTACTGGTGTGCCAGCAGTTTCCCCACAGTGCTGTGCGGCTGCCTCCTCTCTGCACAGAAAGTGTGAGGGGAGACGGAGGGCATCTGCTCGCCCCTTTGAAGTCTCCAGTCTCAACAGTAGTGTGTGCAAACTCGTTCCTTCTCAGCCCCTATCAGATCATAGCTTCGGGGCTACAGGGTACAGATGTCCTTGCTTAAACACGTGTGCACACTGGTGGTGTGATTACTTGTTCTGGATGACAGTGGCCATTGAATTAGCATTGAATCAAATTGATCTTCAACAGGGGCAGGAAGATGCTGGTGGTGGACTTGGATTTTCTGGATGGAAGATATACAGCAGAGTTATTCATGAACTTTAGGATCTGTGTTTTTTTTTGTATTAGTCAGTTTCCTATCACTGTGACATAACGTCTGAGTAAACCTAAGAAGAAAATGTTTATTTATTTGAGTCACAATTTTAGGCATTTTACTCAGTGTTCACTTGGCTCTGTTGTTTCCACCAGAGAAGTTGGGCATCATCCTGGGGAGAACATAGCATAGCAGTGTTGATTGCTCCAAAGCAGCCTGGCAGCAGAGAAGGAGGGAGCAAAAAGGAGGCAGAGAGAAAGAACATAGAAAACAAGCAAGCAAGCAAGAAAGAAATGAAGGGAAAAAAGAGGAAAAAAAGAATGGAAGGAAGGAGCGAACAAAGGATGGAAGGAAGGAAGGAAGAAAGGACGGACACAAGGAAGGAAAAAGAAGTGAAGGAGTACTAGACAAATACATGTACAGAAGACAGAGAGAGGGAGAGAGAAAGACAGAGACTAAGAGAGACAGAGAGAGAATAAGCACAAGGCATGCACATGATTTGGGACATGTCCCAGAGCAACTTCCACCAACTAGGTTCCCAATTGTCATCATTCTCAGTTTTCTCCATCCCTTACTACTTCATTCAGATCAGAAAACATCAGTACAATGATCCATGAAGGAAACTCGATCCCCAGTGATGGGACCCCAGAGTC
>NW_012267619.1:3592-10720 GCF_000151885.1 Dipodomys ordii | reverse complement strand
ACCATAGAGTTGGTTGATATGCTCAACTGTTTTGCTGTTTCTCTGTGGCTCCTGAGTGACTGAATGTGAGCCTTGCTGGCATCCTTGGCATTAGCTTCTTGGTCTAGCTTCCAATCTCTCTTTCCATGTGGTTTTTCCTGCATCTTCTGCATTATTTTATAGATTTTTCACCCTGTTTTCATATGGAAATAATTCAATAATAATGATGTTGTGTTGGTGATGATGATGATGATGATGATGATGGTCATTTATGTATTTTTGCCAGCAACTACACAACTTCAGGGAAATGCACATCCTAAACCGAAGTCTTGATTCAAACCAAATTCTGCTTTTACTACAGAACTCTTAAGTTTTTCCATTGGGACCCTCCCAGCTCTGCACTGTTTTGGCTTGGGTCAGATGGTTGAGAGGGAACAGTGCATTATTGAGAAGTCATTGACTGGGAATATTCTGAAGGTGTTCTCTCTTTCCCCAGCCCATCCTGGCATCTCTTCCCTCTTCATCTAGCCTACCTGCAGGCAAAATAGATCCTGTCAATCACTGATCCTTATCTAATAAACTTGTCTGACACAACCAGTCATGGGATGGATCAACATGACCATTAACCATGTCTTTAGCACCATTGTTACTTGGTTCTTTTCCCAACCTCCTATGTGACTTCTCACAGTTACTAAGTCCCTCATGGTATAATTTCTAGATCATCTTTAGTGTCTTTGTACATACAAGTAAGATATTTATGGAAGAGTTTGTCTTATTATTTTCACCTCTGAAGGCTGTGGGCAATTGCCTTTTCTTCCTCCTTCTCTTAAGGCAAATGCACGAATGGGGGCAGAAATCAGGTATCTGAAGGTAGATGGCAGCCAACCTTAGGGTTTCCAGTGCGAAACACTGGTGAAATATGCAGGTGTGGATGAGGAGTGAGGAGAGGGCCCAGAGACCCATGTGAGCTGTGGGAAGCAGCAGTGTGGGTTGTAGAGTTGCTCCACCAGGCAGACCTCGCTCTGAATCAGCTGTGTTGAAATCAACGTCTGAGGAGCCAAGATTTCTGCGTTCTAAGCCTCCCCATTTTCTCCTCTTATTGATTGTGATCTTAATTCACAGTAATTTTTGTTCCTTTTTCCGGGCTCCTGATAGAAGGGTGCATCTCAGGGCTGCTGGCATCATTTGATTAATTAATATCAAGTTACTCCAGGGCTCAGTGATGCCACTGTAGCACCTCCCAGTGGGAACAAGGGCTGCTCTCCTCTCCATGGCTACTTACAAAAGACAGTGATAGGGTGACTTTCTCTTCCTCCTCCTCTTCCTCCTTCTGCCATGAGCACCAGGCTCCTCTGCTGGGTGGTCCTCTGCCACCTTGGCATTGGTAAGTCATCAAGTAGCACTAAGCAATCAGTCCTGTTGGGAGTGTGTGTGTGTGTGTGTGTGTGTGTGTGAGCGTGTGTGTGTGTGTGTGTATAATGATTTGAAAAAGAATGTCCTTCTGTATTCCAAGGTCATACTGAATCTGGGGTCTCCCAGTCTCCCCGACACAGAGTCACAAAGAGGGGACACACTGTGCTACTCAAGTGCGACCCCATTTCTGGACACGCGCATCTTTATTGGTATAGACAGACCCCGGGTCAAGGCCTACAATACCTGACTCACTTCCAGTATGAAGTTGCTGCAGAAAAACCTGAGATGCCTGTTGAGCGGTTCTCTGCACAGAGGCCCAATGGCTCCTTCTGGACTTTGAAGATGCAGCCTGCAGAGCAGGGAGACTCGGCCCTGACCCTGTGTGCCAGCTGTCAGACACTGTGCCTCAGCCCCCTCCTTCCTGAGCACAAACCATAAGGGCTCAGCCTCTTCCCACTTCCCAGAGACCCAAACTCAGGAGTTGCCTGGCCTGCTCCTCTTCGAAGGGAATGAAGGATTTGGAACCAGAATGGAGATCTGACAGCAGGAGGACAGGAAATATCCACTGAATTACTACAACAAGGAAGTCAGGATGGGAAAAAACCGTGGCTAAGCTTTCTGACATTACAATTATAGTCAAGATTCAACATCTGGGATTGGACTTGAAAGCTTAATCTCAGACCATGAGAAGTAAGTGTTCTACTGGAAGTTTATATAATTTAACATATTGACAATAAACTTCTGGGTTGAGTGTCACTAACACTCATATACAAATTGAAGAGTTGGCCATCCAGAATAAAGTAACACTAAGACAATTTGTAGCTATCAGTCCTTTACAAAAATGTATGATTGTGGGCTGGGAAGGTGGCTCAGTGGTAGAGTGCTTACCTTGCATGCCTGAGGCCCTGGATTAGATTCCTCAGCAGCACATAAACAAAAAGAAAAAATCCAGAACTGGCGCTGTGGCTCAAGTGGTAGAGCACTAGCCTTGAGCTGAAGAGTTGAGGGACAGGGCCCATGTCCAGAGTTCAGGCCCCACGACTGGAGCCCCCCCCCAAAAAAAGTAAGATTGTAAGTAAGAATTACCGTCAAAATCAATTATCCACAAGCAATTGTCACTATTTGTAATATACCTAAAACTATGTCCATATGATACTTTATGAATTTTTTGAAAGTCATTTTTAATGTCCTCTTTTTGCTCAGTTTTATAAAATATATCTCATATGAGGTGTTAAAAGGAAGTTCACAGATCCAAACAGCAGTATCATCTACACTGTAGCTTCCTTTGAGGCTTCTAAAGTACGTGTGTCAATTTACACTCATACCAGAGGAATAGCAGACTTTCAGTTTGTTCTCTGTTAGATTTTCAATTGTTTCAGTGTTACTTGTCTATTTTTACTGGTTGTTGATTAATTGCATATATGTACATACTGCTGCATGGTAATCTAATACATATCCTCTCTTGAATAATTTAAAATAATTTTTGATTAAGCTATTGTAGTTGCACAAATTTATGGATGTTATAAATAACTATTTCCTGTTCAATATTTTGAAAATCAGAAGTTCTTAAGAACAAATCTCTCCATTTCACCTGTTTTTAGGTGGTAATCCATATTTGATACCGGTTTAAGACAATACGATTTCCAAATGACCTTGCTTTCCCATATTTCCTTGTAAAAGTTTTGAATTACCACTCTCACCACAACGACCAAAGTTATAGTTGTTAAATCCACAAAAGACAATGGAATTATGAACGTGATAACCCTACCCCACAGGTTGGATTGACCAAATTAAGAAAGGAACAAGAAAGGCATGGAAGGAAAAAGCATACCAAAATGCAGACACCAGATAAACAGTCGAATCACATCTGAGCAGTGTTAATTTTCTTATTAACAGGCATAGATGTTGCATCTAGACCACTAGACCACTAGACCATTCATTTGTGTGAATGTGTGAGGTTTGGGGTTCAATCCCCAGCAGCCCAAAAAATAATCAAAACAAGAACAAATAACTGCAACAAATCAAGATGTCCCCTAGAAGAAATTCAATCTTGCAATTATAAAGAAACAGGATAGAAAAGTAAAGAGACAGGAAAAAGTAGCATACTAATAGTAATGGCCCAAATCAAGACATTCATATCAATGTTTCAGAATAAAATATATCACTTTAGAATTAAATAATACGTTTTATTATATATAAAACATGAATTATATGTACTATGTCTATTATGTCTGTTTTATGAAAATGTATTTGGGAAGAATATTCATAATTCAAATAATTTCTAGGAATCAGTTAGAAAGAAGACATGATTCAACCTAAAAATTAGCCAAAGAGTTGATAGGATCTTTTTTTTTTCTTTTTTTTTTGGGTCCTGTCATGGGGCCTGAACTCTGGGCCTGGGCACTGTCCCTCAGCTCTTCAGCTCAAGGCTAGTGCTCTACCATTTGAGCCACAGCGCCATTTCCGGCTTTTTTCTTTTTGCTTATGTGGTGCTGAGGAATCGGTCTCAGGGCCTCATGCATGCAAGGCAAGTGCTCTACCACTGAGCCACCTTCCCAGCCCTTGATAGGATCTGAAAAATGGAAGATACACAAGCAGGCAGCTTTCTCTTCATATGACTGCTCCATTTGCTGCGGCAGCCATGGAGAAGCCTTGTTGACTGAGGGAATCCATGGTGCTTCCCTTCTGGGCATCACCAGAGGTCAAAGACAATGACTTGCCTAGGTCACAACATGCTGATGACACCTGGCATGTAATCACTCTTGGGTTTCTCTATGCTTACTAGCGTATATGAAGGAAGGAAGGACTTTTCTTCTCATTTTAGACAAGAAGGGTTGTTTCACACCTCTCTCATGTTTACAGACAAGAGCTGAAATTGCAAGAGACCATCCTCCAGTCTTCTGGGGCTGTCCTGGGGTCTGGAGGACCCTGGGGACAGCTCCTGGCTCAGGCAGTAGAGTGACATTCCAATAATGAGCAGAGCTGATCACCAGGGGGCACTGTGGCCCCACTGAGCCAGCTGCTTCCTGACTGGGAGAGTGTGGGTTCAGCCTTGGCTTGTCCCAGGCAGGGATGTGTTTAGATAAACCTAGGAAGTGCTGAACCAGGAGCCCAGAATCAGCCTCACCCCCACTTTCTCTCTCTGTTTCTCTGTCTCCCCACACCCTTCTCTCTCTTTCTCAGACCTGTGCCCTCAGTAGGGAGATGATGCCTGGGGCTGCTCCCCTGGACTCTGCCCCAGGCCCCAGGCTCCTCTGTGGTGTTGTCCTGTGTCTCCTGGGAGCAGGTGAGTCAGGGGCACTGGTAGGGCAGAGCCTGGTTGCTGGAACATCCTATGCCCTCCCCGGCTAGGCCATCATTGCTGTCTCTTCCTGCCCAGGTGTGGTGCATGCTGGGGTCCTCCAGTCCCCCAGACACCTGATCAAAGCCAAGGGAGGAAAGGCCACTCTGCAGTGCTCTCCTGACTCTGGACATAATACTGTGTACTGGTACCAGCAGGCCGAGGACCAGAGATTCCAGTTCCTCATTTCCTATTATCGAGAGTCAGAGAGAGAGAAAGGAAGCATCCCTGGCCACTTCTCAGCTCGGCAGTTCAGTGACTATCACTCTGAGCTGAACATGAGCGCCTTGGAGCTGAGGGACTCTGCGCTATATCTGTGTGCCAGCAGCTTGCACAGCCCTGCACAGGGACTGGCTTTCTCTACCCAAACCTTCCTGCCCCAGCTGAGGATGTCACTGAGGGGTGTGGGGGGCTGAGGTCCAGCCTTAGCAAACCCCAGGGGCCCTCTCCAGCTGTGGTAACCCTTCTCTGTTCTGCCCAGCTCAGACAGCTTCTGAGCCCTGTATTTCCTAACTCTCTGGACCGTCTCGGCTCTGTGTCCTAATGCACATTAGATATTATAATGGAAACCTCAGACATTAGAGTATCCTCTTTATATGTGGTAGATGTTAAGGTATCAGTTCATAGATGGAAAGCTGTAGCTCATGGATTTCATAACATTTAATATTTAAAAGGGTCAGTGCTGGGATAGAAGTGTGCATTCACCACCGCTAACCTGAAGTGCTCCTGAGGCTCTATAGTGTTTTCTGGTCTGTCCAATAGCAGATAGCACAGCAGTGTGTGTCCACTGCAAGATCAGCTGAGCAGCAACGATAAGTCCCATTATGGATTGTGGTTGCTATGAGATAGCGCCTGCCATCAACTTTCAGGACAGAGAGCATTTACCTAGAGAATGGCCCTATGATAGGTTGAAGAAGAGATACATGTTTTCAGCAAACTAAAATTTTAATTCTGTAATGAATTTCAAAATAAATGAGAATTAGATATTTATAGCTGATACTTATACCCAAAGAAATTATTCTTTCAAAGCCTATCATAATAGATAGATTACATCTTATTTTAAAATTGATCCTGGGAACTTTGATAGTCCTTCTATCTTTAACCCCACCCATCAAGAAAAACGCAAGTCTCTGCTAGACTCCAATATGTATCCTACAAAATTAAAAAGAGTAAGGGAATGATGTGGGTAAGGACAGGACAGGTGAAAATGTTTCAAGGTGTAACCTTGATCACTATACCATTGCCCCATAACTTTGTTGTTAAATGGAAAATCCTTTTAATATTTACATAAAGACAATAATTAGACATAAGTATATGTATATGTACATATGTTCAAAATAGAAATATTTCTTTCCATGGCTTGGCCCAACCATGCTTCACAGGCTCTTTTTATTGGTGTCTCTTGGGCTCTAGGACCAGCTGGGTCTTCCAAGGAAAGAGCACTAGGCTCTCATTTGATTCTGTCTACCTGCGGTGTCTAGTCCGATTCTGTATTCCTCCTCACTAGACCAAGAGGGCAGCAATGTCATCAAGATTCAGTCCCCTTGTGTGGTTGCAGGACGGAGAGCTCACAGTGGGTCATGGCCTACCTGGAAAATGATAACAGGCAATGAATGCTACAGGGAGGGATACATTTTCATGATACAGAAGTTTAGGATCCATCCATAGTATTCTATTGGTGAATGGGAATCTGTGAATGAAGACAGAGAATGTCGGCGTGATTATGGACACAGCAGTCATCTATCTTTGCTGGTCAAAATCTTCTTCCTATTAGTAATCAGCCTTCTTATACTTGGGCAGAAAGCACGGCAGAGAGACATGAGTGATCCAGGATCCATGGCTGGACTGAAACCGGGGAGAATTCCTCTCATGAGGACACCTGGAGACCTGAGCCCAGAGGGCTGCTGTCACCAGAATCACTGTGAAGCTAGATGCTGTACCCTGACCTTCACATGCTAATACCTAGCTGTCTAGTGACTTTTGAAGGCTGAGATATCTTCTCAGACTGACAGGTAATTATTTACCAATAGGGTAAATAGAAAATACTGAAAAAAGCTACTTATAGGTCCTAAGAGTTGAGATGCCTTAGAAAGTCCCAGGGCAGCAGTGCGGCTCTGCTGAGTCTGCCAGAACCTTTTATCTTAAGGGAATTTAAAGATGACCAGAGGGACAGATGTCCTTCCTAAGATTATGAAAACACTAAAATTGATATTTCCAGTTAATAAGAATTTAAAACTGGCACTCATTATGAACTGTTATATCGTGTATATGCACTGCAATTACTCGTATAAATGCAATAACCCCTGTGCATGCACATAACAGAAAGGAGTTGTTTCTGCAGGGAAGGGGCGTGGCAGGTTAGCAGCAGCCCAGGCATTGGTGGGGAGGTGATGCCA
>NW_012267619.1:936-3297 GCF_000151885.1 Dipodomys ordii | reverse complement strand
CTCTGTTACAGGACACATGGAGGCTGCCATCACCCAACGTCCAAGACACAAGCTCACAGAGACAGGAAGACAGGTGAATTTGAGCTGTCGCCAGAATGACAACCATGACTACATGTACTGGTATCGACAAGACCCTGGGCTTGGGTTGAGGCTGCTCTATTACTCAAATAGAGAGAGGAACACTGTAAAAGGAGACATCCCGGATAGGTACAGCGTGTCCAGACCACGCACGGAGGAGTTCTCCCTCACTGTGGACTCAGCCACCCCCTCCTACACAGCTGTGTACTGGTGTGCCAGCAGTTTCCCCACAGTGCTGTGCGGCTGCCTCCTCTCTGCACAGAAAGTGTGAGGGGAGACGGAGGGCATCTGCTCGCCCCTTTGAAGTCTCCAGTCTCAACAGCAGTGTGTGCCAACTCGTTCCTTCTCAGCCCCTATCAGACCAGAGCTTGGGGGCCACAGGGTAGAGATGTCCTTGCTTCAACATGTGTGTACCCTGGTGGTGCAATTACTTATTCTGGATGACAGCGGTCATTGAATTAGCATTAAATCAAATTTAATCTTCAACAGTGTCAGGAAGATGCTGGTGGTAGACTGGGATTTTCTGGATGGAAGATATATAACAGAGTTATCACTAGCCTTTAGGATTTATTTTTTGTATTACTGAGTTTCCCATCACTATGACAGTAATCCCAAGGGGAAAATGTTTATTTATTTGAGTCACAATTTTAGGCAATTTAGTCAGAGTTCACTTGGCTGTGTTGTTTCCACTAGACAAGTTGGGCATCATCATGGGGAGAACATAGCATAGCAGAGTTGATTGCTCCAAAGCAGCCTGGCAGCAAAGATGGAGGGAGCAAAAATGAGGGGAGAGGAAGAACATAGACAGCAAGCAAGCAAGTATGAAAGAAAGAAATGAAGGAAAGAAAAGAGGATAGAAAAAATGGAAGGAAGGAACGAATGAAGGATGGAAAGAAGGAAGGAAGAAAGGACGGACACAAGGAAGGAAAAGGAAGGGAAGGAGTACTAGACAAATACATGTACAGAAGACAGAGAGAGGGAGAGAGAGACTGAGATACACAGAGAGAGAATAAGCACAAGCATGCACATGATTTCGGACATGTCCCAGGGAGCTACTTCCTCCAACTAGGTTCCCAATAGTCATCATCCTCTGTTTTCTCCATCCCTCACTACTTCATTCAGATCAGAAAACATCAGTACAATAATCCATGAAGGAAACTGGAGCCCCAGTGATGGAACCCCAAAGTCCTGCTTCTGATCACTGCCTGCATACTGGACCACATTCTTGAGTGCTGATGCAACACTGCACCTCTAAACTATAACAACATTTCTGAGCTGTTTTCTTTCTGTAGCATCGCTCACCTCCTCTAATAAATTTGGCAGAGAATTCTTATCACTAGATAACTGAAAACAGCCCATGAGATCCTGGGTAGTTACACGGCAGAGGGAAGCTCACTAGCTGATAGCTTGAATTTCAGTTGCTTTGGTAGAGGCAAGAAGAAATATCCAGGAGATCTGAAATGTGGAGGGAGCCTCAACTCCTAAATGTTGGAACAGTACGTGCCTTTCCATAGGCCATGACTGCACAGCCTCAAGAGCTCTCTGGGCTTGCAGCTATTGGACAGGAAGACAGAGGCCTCCCTGGAGATGTGACATAGCATCGCGGTGGGGGCTGCTGGGTGGGGACACAGAAGCTCCTCCTCTGCTGCATTCTGCAGGACAGAGAGCTGGGAGCACCTCCTGCACTGCCTCACCATGGGCACCAGCCTGCCGTCCTGCGTGTCCCTGTGTCTCCTGGGGATGGGTGAGTCCTCACATCCCCACCATCTCCTTGTCACATCCCCCCAAGGTCTTCTCCACTGTTTCCACCTGGATTCTTTGTCTTTCCCTCCACAGCACTCACAGAAGCTGGGGTCACTCAGTCTCCCAGATACAAGGTCACAGAGAAAAGCCAAGCTGTGTCTCTTTGGTGTGACCCAGTTTCTGGTCACAATGCCCTCTTCTAGTATAGACAGACCCCGGGACAGAGCCCAGAGAGGCTGCTTTATTTTCAGAACAAGGCTATGAGTGAGGACTCCCAGTTGCCCAAAGATCGGTTTTCTGCACAGAGGCCTGAAGGTGCAGACTCCACCCTGAAGATTCAGCCTGCACAGCTGGAGGACTCAGCGGTGTATCTCTGTGCCAGCAGCTTAGACACAGCCAGGCAGGGACCGTTTCCTGCTGTGCACAAAGCTCTGTGCTTGTCTGCCTCTGTGCAGCTCAGAGCTGCCCTGCACAGGGCCTGTGCTTTCCTCACCATCTGAGGAAGGAGGAGGAGGCCCGTCTTCAGATGGAGGCTTCACT
>NW_012267619.1:0-886 GCF_000151885.1 Dipodomys ordii | reverse complement strand
CCGTCTTCAGATGGAGGCTTCACTCATGTCAGGAGAGGGCAGGCATTGCTTCTTGAGACATGAGTGCTGCAAACGTGTGAAAAGGATATCTGAGGACTGGAAGCAATCAAGAACCCCAAGTGACAGTCTCTCAGGAGACACCTGGGCGTCCCAGAGCCCAGATGTACCTTGTTCATTAACCATGCACTCCCAAAACACACAGCCAACTCAGTACCCTAGAGGGCTCATACCAAGCAGCTAGCTGTTTTGATCTTCCTCTGTGGCTCCTGAATGACTGAACAGGAGCCTCAGTGACATCTTTGGTATTAGCTTCCTTGTCTCACTTTCTATCTTCACACTTACCTGCATTTTTTGCATTGTTTTGTAGTCTTTCTCCCTTTGTTTCTGTGGAAATAACAATAATAACATTCTGTTGTTAATGATGATGGTGATGGCAATTTTAGGTATTTTTGTCAGCAACTCTACTACTACATACCCTAATCCCAAATCTTTAGTCAAACAAATTCTACCTTTACCAGAGAGCTCTACGTTTTTTCATTGGAACCAACCCAGCCCTGCACCATTCAAGCCTTGGTTCATATGGTTCACCTGCTGGAAGTATTTGAAACGTCATTGACTGGGAACTATGTGGAGGTGTTCTCTCTTTCCTCAGCCCATCCTGGCGTCTCTTCCCTCCTTATCTAGCCTACCTGCAGGTCAAAATATGCCTTGTCAGTCTGTGATAATTTTCCAATATGCTTATACTTTCTGACAATCATGGGATGGGTGAATATGACCATTTACCATGTCAATTGTCTATGTTTATCACCATTGTTATTTGATTTTTCCCATCCTGCTATATCACTTCTTATAGTCCCTCATGATATGTTTTCTAGATCATATTTAG
>NW_012267618.1:44217-44469 GCF_000151885.1 Dipodomys ordii | reverse complement strand
TATATTTGTATACTTAGACAATGGAATATTACATAGAGAAAATAATCTCTAGCCATTGAGATCACTATTGGTACATAATGATACAATGTTTAGTGTTAAAAGCAAGTTTCAGAAAAGCATATTTGGTTTCATTCTATTTATATAAACTCTCCAAACACATGAAGAAAAGCAAGGGAATGGGAAACATAATTCAGGATAGTGATGATTTCTGGATTGGGGTTTGGGTGCTGTTGGGGTTAGGATGGTATTAGA
>NW_012267618.1:38841-40392 GCF_000151885.1 Dipodomys ordii | reverse complement strand
GGGGAAAGCACTTCGTGGTTCCCCTTTAAAACCTCCGGCTTCACCGTGGAGGGCCTTCCTGATACCCAGAGCTCTCCCTTGCGGTGCAATCCTCTGTGGCTGTTGGGGGCTTCAGGCCATCTTTTTGGCCAGCCCCACCTAAGAGCTTCCCTAGCAAACTTCTTCTGCAGGAATAGTGCACACACACACACACACACACACTCACACACACACACACACACACGGCATCACACGGTCCCATGGCCTGGCTCAGAGCAGCTGGGGCTGAACTTTTTCCTATCAGCTCCTTCAGACCCAGGGACACTTTGCTGGCCCAGTGAAGCAAGAGGCCAGGCTGGCTCCAACCATGTTTCACATCTGTTGCTCATCCTGGAAATTTCCACTGCCATCAACCCTAGGTGGCTTTACCCCCACATGTGCAGAGCAGGGGCTCCCCTTCTGTGTCTGATTCTTAAGGCTACACCACAGTGTGTCCAAGTCATCCCCTCCCAGTCTCTGGGCTTCTTGCCAGGCAGGTGTCCAGGGTCCCTTTTCCATCGATCATGTTTGTTTTCTCTGCTGCAATGAGCCTGGGGAGGGGGCGCCTGAGAGTCTGGCAGAGGGGGTTTCAGTGGATCTCAATATGAACCTGCAGGCGCACGTTGAGCATCATGGAAGCCATGAGGTACAGGCAGTGGAAGTTGATGCTCAGCCACCAAGCCAGGTCAAAGAAGATGAGCAATGTGTGGGTCAGCCCCTTGCAGAAGACTCCATATGAGCAGGGAGCAGCCGAGTATGACAGCCAGACAGCCAGTCCCAACAGAACCGCCAGATAGGAACCAGCGCTCCCATGGCCCACCTGCCCATCAGCCCTTCTTCCCTCCCTCCCTTGCTCTCCAAGCCACTTTGCCCAGGCCTTCACCCAAGATCTGGGCTGTGCTCTGGGAGACAGGGAGGAAGGTGGCAGGGCCCACGGGCTTGCAGGCTGCCTGCATCAAGCTTCCCTACGGCAAGACAAGGTTTTTATAGGCAAGCTACATACGCCTGATAAATGATAGCAATACACAAAACCATCCATGTCTCCAACCACCCAAAGCTATTTTATCCATGTAAATAGAGCTCATAAAAATCTCAAAGATGGTAACATCTTTTTCTAAAGAGAAGGAACAATTCATTCCCATGAGGAAAAAAAAAACCCACATACCAAGAATGTTTGTTGAACTCAGCATTTTTACTATATTTATAAATGAAAATATCCTATACATATTTTATGCATACAATGCACCGGAAATATTGATTGATATTTGTTCAACAAAGGTAGGGCTGTAAATTTGACAGTTCTGAGCTTTTTCATTTGTGTTTATGTATTTCTGTCTCCGTGGACTCAAGCTATTAACCACAAAGTCACATCTGTGATTTACACTTGCAGCCTAGAGCAATGACAGCCTCCATCATTCTCAAACATCACATGCTTACAACACTCACTGTGGCCATGTTCAAACTAAACAATAGAACCCTTTCTTTCTTTCTTTTTTTTTGGTCAGTCCTGGCACTTGAACTCTGGGCTTGGGC
>NW_012267618.1:38416-38791 GCF_000151885.1 Dipodomys ordii | reverse complement strand
AGATGAGCAGCGTGTGGGTCAGCCCCTTGCAGAAGACCCCATATGAGCAGGGAGCAGCCGAGTGTGACAGCCGGACAGCCAGGCTCAACAGAACCACCAGATAGGAACTGGCACTCCTATGGCCCACCTGCCCATCAGCCCTTCTGCCCTCCCTCCCTTGCTCTCCAAGCCGCTTTGCCCAGGCCTTCACCCCAGATCTGGGCTGTGCTCTGGGAGGCAGGGAGGAAGGTGGTACGGCCCGCGGGCTTGTAGGCCGACTGGGAACCAAGTCCATGCATCAAGCTTCTTTTGGGCAAGACAAGTTTTTTTTATAGGCAAGCTACATACCCCTGATAAATGATAGCAATACACAAAAGCATCCATGTCTCCAACCAC
>NW_012267618.1:35194-37978 GCF_000151885.1 Dipodomys ordii | reverse complement strand
GCCACCTGGACCAGCCTGGGCCAGGCTCACAGAGCCTCGTCCAAGATAGCATCACCTGGACTGATGTGGGCCAGGCTCACAGAGCACTGTCCGAGACAGCTCCTCCTGGACTGGCCATAGCCAGACTCACAGAGCTCTGTCCAAACCAGCACTGCCTGGACTGGCCCAGGACAGGCTGACAAGAGTCCTGTCCAAGCCAGCACCACCTGGACTGGCCGGGGCCAGGCTAACAGTCATGTCCAAGCCAATGCCACCTAGACCAGCTGGGCCAGCCTCACAGATCCCTTTCCAAGCCAGCTCCTCCTAGACTGACCCAGTCTAGCCTCACAGAGCCTTGTCCAAGCCAGCTCCTCCTGGACCAGACCGGACCATCCTCACAGAGCTCTGTCCAAGCCAGCGCCATCTGGACTGGCCTGTGCCAGCCTCACAGAGTCCTGTACAAGCCAGCTCCTCCTGGACTGGCCCGGGCCAGGCTCACAGAGCCCTGTCCAAGGCAGCGACAAGTGGACCACACCAGGCCAGATTCACCGAGTCCTGTCTTAAGCCAGCACTGCCTGGCCTGGCACGGGCCAGGTTCACAGAGCCTTGTCCAAGACAGGGCAGTCTGGATCAGCCCGGGGCCAGCCTCACGAGCCCTGACCAAGCCAGCGCCGCCTGGACCGACACAGGCCTGGCCTGGGCCAGCCTCACAGAACCCTGTCCAAGCCAGCTCCTCCTGGACCAGCACGGGGCCTGCCTCAGGAGCCCTGTCCAAGACAGCCCCACCTGGACCAGTGCGGGCCAGGCTCACAGAACCTTGTCCAAGCCAGCTCCTCCTACACTGGGCCAGTCCAGCCTCACAGAGACTTGTCTAAGCCAGCTCCTCCTGGAGCAGACCAGGCCAGCCTTACAGAGCCCTGTCCAAGCCAGCTCCTCCTGGACCGGCCGTGACCAGAATCATGGAGCCCTGTCCAAACTTGCGTAGCCTGGACAGGCCCAGGCCAGGTTCACAGAGTCCTGTCCAAGCCAGTGCCACCTGGACTGGCCTGGGCCAGGCTCACAGAGCCCTGTCCAAGACAGCTCCTCCAAGACTGGCCTGGTCCAGCCTCACAGAGCCTTGTCCAAGCCAGATCCTCTTGGACCGGACTGGGCCAGACTCACTGAGCCCTGTCCAAGCCAGCACTGCCTGGACTGGTGCAGGCCAGGCTCACAGAGCCCTGTCCAAGCCAGCGCCACCTGGACCAACGTGGGCCAGCCTCACAGAGCCCTGTCCAAGCCATTGCCACCTGCACCAGCCTGCACCAGCCTCACAGAGCCCTGTCCATGCCAGCTCCTCCTAGACTGGCCGGTCCAGCCTCACAGAGCCCTGTCCAAGCCAGCTCCTCCATGACTGGACAGGTCCAGCCTCACAGAGCCCTGTCCAACCCAGTTGCTCCTAGACTGGCCCGGGACAACCTCACAGAGTCTTGTCCAAGCCACCTGCTCCTTGACTGGGCCGGGCCTGGCTCTCAGAGTCCTGTTCAAGCCAGCGCCACCTGGACCGTCCTGGGCCAGTCTCACGCAGCCCTGTCCAAGCCAGTATCACCTGGACCATACCGGGCCAGACTCACTGAGCCTTGTCTAAGCCAGCTCCTCCTAGACTGGGCCGGGCCAGTCTCACAGAGCTCTGTCTAAGCCAGCTGCTCCTTGACTGGGCCAGGCCTGGCTCTCAGAGTCCTGTTCAAGCCAGCCCACCTGGACTAGCCTGCACCAGACTCACAGAGCCCTGTCCAAGCCAGCGCTGCCTGCACCAGCCCAGGCCAACCTAACAGAGTCCTGTCCAAGCCAGCTCCTCCTAGACTGGGCCGGGCCAGCCTCACAGATCCCTATCAAAGCCAGCTCCTCCTAGACTGGCCCAGTCCAGACTCACAGAGCCTTGTCCAAGGCAGCTCTTCCTAGACTGGGCCTGAAAAGCCTCACGGAGCCTGGTCCAAGCCAGCGCCACCTGGACCGGCCCAGGCCAGGCTAACAGAGTCCAGTCCAAGCTAGCACTGCCTGAATTGGTCCGGGGCTGGCTCACAAAGTCCTGTCCAAGCCAGCACCGCCTGGACTGGACCAGGCCAGGCTCCCAGAGTCCTGTCCAAGCCAGTGCCACCTGGAATGGACCGAGCCAGCCCCACAGAGCCCTGTCCAAGCCAGTGCCAACTGGACCAGACTGCACCAGCCTCAAAGAGCCCTGTCCAAACCAGCTCTGCCTAAGGTGACCCAGGCCAGGCTCAGAGAGTCCTGTCCAAGCCAACGACCCATGGACAGGCCCTGGCCAGCCTCACAGATTCCTATCCAAGCCAGCTCCTCCTGGACTGGACCGGGATAGCGTAACAGAGCCCTGGCCAAGCGAGAACTACCAGGACTGGCCTGTACCAGCCTCACAGAGCCCTGTCCAAGCAAGTACTGCCTTGATCGGCCATGGCCAGCCTCCCGGAGCCTTGTCCAAGCCAGCTGCTCCTTGACCGGACCGGGCCAGGCTCACAGAGCCTTGTCCAAGCCAGCTGCTCTTTGACCAGAGTGGGCCAGGCTCACAGAGCCCTGTCCAAGCCAGTGCCGCCTGGACCGGCACGGGCCAGTCTCACAGAGCCCTGTCCAAACCAGTATCACCTGGACCTTACTGGGCCAGACTCACCGAGTCCTATCCAAACCAGCACTGCCTGGACCAGTGCAGGCCAGGCGTAGGGAGCCCTGTCCAAGCCAGGGTCACCTGGACCAGCCTGGGCCAGCCTCATGAGCCCTGTCCAATACAGCACCGCCTGGATCCATGTGGGACAGCCT
>NW_012267618.1:26236-35144 GCF_000151885.1 Dipodomys ordii | reverse complement strand
AACTAGCCTGGGCCAGCCTCACAGAACCCTGTCCAAGCCAGCTCCTCGTAGACTGGCCTGGGCCAACCTCACAGAGTCTTGTCCAAGCCAGCTGCTCCTGGAATGGACTGGGCCAGCCTCACAGAGCCCTGCTCAAGCCAGCTCCTCCTGGACTGGCTATGGCCAGGCTCACAGAGCCCTGTCCAAGTCAGTACCGTCTGGACCGGCCTGGGCCAGGCTACCAAGCCCTGTCCAAGCCAGCGTCAACTGGACTGTACTGGGCCAGACTCACCGAGCCCAGGCCAAGCGAGCACTGCCTAGACCGGCGTGGGCCAGGCTCACAGAACCCTGTCTAAGCCAGGGCCGCCTGGACCAGCCCGCCGACAGCTTTTTGAGCCCAGTCCAAGCCAGCGCCGCCTGGAACGATGAGGGCCAGACTCAAAGATCCTTGTTCAAGCCAGCTGCTCCTCAATCTGACCAGGCCAGCCTCACAAGCCCTGTCCAAGCCAGTGCCACCTGGACCAGCCTACAGCAGACTCACAGTGCTCTGTCCAAGCCAACTGCTCCCAGATGGAACAGACCAACCTCACAGAGACTTGTTTAAGCCAGATCTTCCTGGACCAGCCGGGGCCAGCCTCACAGGGCTTTGTCCAAGCCAACTCCTCCTGGACCGGACTAGGCCAGCCTCACAGAGCCCTGTCCAAGCCAGCGCCAACTGGACCAGACTGCACCCGCCTCAGAGAGCCCTGTCCAAGCCAGCTCTGCCTGAAGTGGCCCAGGCCAGGCTCAGAGAGTCCTGTCCAAGTCAGCACCGCCTGGACAGGCCCAGGCCAGCCTCACAGAGCCCTGTGCAAAACAGCTCCTCCTGGTACACACTGGAGCAGCCTAACAGAGTCCTGTCGAAGCCAGCACCACCAGGACCAGCCTGCACCAGCCTCACGTAGCCCTGTCCAAGCCAGCGCCGCCTGGACAGACCCGGGATAGGCTCACAGGGCCCTGTCCAAGCCAGTACTGCCTGGACCGGCATGGGACACTCTCTCAAAATCCTGTCTATGCCAGTACTGCCTGGATCAGCGTGGAACAGGCTCTCAAAGTCCTGTCCAAGCCAGCCACACCTGCACTGGCCTGGGCCAGCCTCACAGTGCCCTGTCCAAGCCAGCACTGCCTGGAACAGCGGGGGTCAGGCTCACAGAGCCCTGTCCAAGCCAGGGCCGCCTGGACCAGCCTGGGGATAGCCTTTCGAACCCTGTCCAAGACAGTGCCGCCTGGACCAATGGGGGCCAGCCTCAAAGAGCCCTGTCCAAGACAGCTCCTCCTAGACTGGGCCGGGCCAGCCGCACAGAATCTTCTCCAAGCTAGCTGCTCCTTGACCTGACTGGGCCAGCCTCACAGAGCCCTGTCCAAGCCAGTGCCACCTGGACCAGCCTGCACCAGACTCACAGAGCCTGTCCAAGCCAGCGCCTCCTGGACTGGCTCAAGCCAGGCTCACAGAACCCTGTCCAAGCCAGCGCCACCTGGACCGGACCAGGCCAACCTCACAGAACACTGTTCAAGCCAGCTCCTCCTGGTCTGGCTGTGGCCAGACTCACAGAGCTCTGTCCAAGCCAGCTCGTCCTGGAGCAGACCGGGCCAGCCTCACAGAGCCCTGTCGAAGCCAGCTCCTCCTGGACCAGCCCGGGGCCAGCATCACAAGCCCTGTCCAAGCCAGCACCACTTGGACAGGGGCGGGCCAGGGTCACAGAACCTTGTCCAAGACAGCACCGCCTGGTCCAGCCCGGGCCAGGCTAACAGAGTCCTGTTTAAGCCAGAGCCACCTGGCCCGGCCCGGGCAGCCTCACAGAACCCTGTCGAAGCTAGTTCCTCCTAGACTGGCCAGGTCCAGCCTCACAGAGCCTTGTCCAAGCCAGCACGATCTGGACCAGCCAGGGCCATGCTAATAGAGTCCTGTCCAAGCCAACGCCCCCTGGACAGGCCCATTGCTAGCTCACAAAGTCCTGTCCAAGCTAGTGCCGCCTGGACCAGCCCAGGCCAGCCTCACAGAGCCCTGTCCATGTCAGCTCTGCCTGAAGTGGCCCAGGCCAGGCTCAGAGAGTCCTGTACAAGCCAACACTACCTGGACAGGCCCGAACCAGCCTCACAGATCCCTGTCCAAGCCAGCACCGCCTGGACCAGACCTGGGCAGCCTAACAGAGCCATGTCCAAGCCAGTGCCACCAGGAATGGCCTTCAACAGCCTCACAGAGCCCTCTCCAAGCCAGTGCTGCCTGGATCAGCCCGGATCAGCTCACAGAGCCCTGTTTAAGCCAATGCCTGGACCAATGGGGCCAGCCTCAAAGAGCCCTGTCTAAGCCAGCTCCTCCTAGACTGGGCCGGGCCAGCCTCACAGAGTCTTCTCCAAGCCAGCTGCTCCTCGACCTGACTGGGTCAGCCTCACAGAGCCCTGTCCAAGCCAGTGCCATCTGGACCAGCCTGCACCAGACTCACAGAGCCTGTCCAGGCCAGTGCCTCCTGGACTGGCTCGGGCCAGGCTCACAAAGCCCTGTCCAAGCCAGCGCCGCCTGGACCGGACCAGGCCAACCTCACAGAACACTGTTCAAGCCAGCTCCTCCTGGTCTGGCTGTGGCCAGACTCACAGAGCTCTGTCCAAGCCAGCTCGTCCTGGAGCAGACCGGGCCAGCCTCACAGAGCCCTGTCGAAGCCAGCTCCTCCTGGACCAGCCCGGGGCCAGCATCACAAGCCCTGTCCAAGCCAGCACCACTTGGACAGGGGCGGGCCAGGGTCACAGAACCTTGTCCAAGACAGCACCGCCTGGTCCAGCCCAGACCAGGCTAACAGAGTCCTGTTTAAGCCAGAGCCACCTGGCCCGGCCCGGGCAGCCTCACAGAACCCTGTCGAAGCTAGTTTCTCCTAGACTGGCCCGGTCCAGCATCACAGAGACTTGTCCAAGCCAGCACTATCTGGACCAGCCAGGGCCATGCTAATAGAGTCCTGTCCAAGTCAACGGCCCCTGGACAGGCCCATTGCTAGCTCACAAAGTCCTGTCCAAGCTAGTGCCGCCTGGACCAGCCCAGGCCAGCCTCACAGAGCCCTGTCCATGTCAGCTCTGCCTGAAGTGGCCCAGGCCAGGCTCAGAGTCCTGTACAAGCCAGCACCACCTGGACAGGCCCAGGCCATCCTCACAAATCCCTGTCCAAGCCAGCACCGCCTGGACCAGACCTGGGCAGCCTAACAGAGCCATGTCCAAGCCAGTGCCACCAGGAATGGCCTTCAACAGCCTCACAGAGCCCTCTCCAAGCCAGTGCTGCCTGGATCAGCCCGGATCAGCTCACAGAGCCCTGTTTAAGCCAATGCTGCCTGGACCGATGCAGGCCAGGCTCAGAGTGCGCTGTCCAAGCCAGTACTGCCTGGACCGGCAGGGGAGAGGCTCACAAAATCCTGTCCAAGCCATGACCACCGTGATTGGCCCGGGCCATCCTCACAGAGTCTTGTCCTAGACAGCTCCTTTTAGACTGGCCTGAGCCGGCCTCACACAGCACTGTCCAACCCAGCTCCTCCTGGGCTGGCAGGGGCCTGGCTCACAGAGCCCTGTCCATGCCAACTCCACTTGGACCAGCACAGGCCAGGTTCACAGAACCCTGTCCAAGACAGCACTGCCTGGGCCAGACTAACAGAGTTCTGTCCAAGCCAGCACCACCTGGATCAGCTGGGCCACCATCACAGATTCCTGTCCAAGCCAGCTCCTCCTAGACTGGAATGGATCTGCCTCACAGAGACTTGTCTAAGCCAGCTCTTCCTGGACTCGACTGGGCCAGTCTAACAGGGCCCTGTCCAAGCCAGCCCCATCTGGACTGGCCTGGGCCAAACTCACAGAATCCTGTACAAGCCAGGGCCACCTGGACTGGCCAAGGCCAGCCTCAGAGATCCCTGTCCAAGCCAATTTCTCCTGGACCGGACCGGACCAGCCTCACAGAGCCCTGTCCAAGCCAGCACCACCAGGACCAGCCTGCACCAGCCTCACAAAGCCCTGTCCAGGACAGCACTGCCTCGACTGGCCCCGGCAAGGCTCACAGAGCCCTGTCCAAACCAGGGCCGCCAGGACCAGCCCAGGACAGCTTTTTGAGCCCAGTCCAAGCCAGCACTGCCTGGACTGATGAGGGCCAGCCTCAAAAAGCCCTGCCCAAACCAGCTCCTCCTAGACTGGGCCGGGCCAGCCTCAGAGAGTCTTGTCCAAGCCAGGTGCTCCTCGACCTGACCAGGCCAGCCTCAGAAGCATTGTCTAAGCCAGTGCCACCTGGACCAGCCTGCACCAGCCTCACAGAACCCTGTCCAAGCCAGCTCCTCCTGGACTGGACTGGGGTAGCCTAACAGAGCCCTGTCCAAGCCAGCACCTCCTAAACTGGCCCGGCCAACGTCACAGACTCTTGTCCCAGCCAGCTGCTCCTGGAGCAGACCGGGCCAGCCTCACAGAGCCCTGTCCAAGCCAGCTCCTCCTGGACCAGCCCGGGGCCAGCTTCGCAAGCTCTATCCATTCCAGCACCACTTGGACCGGCGCAGGCCAGGTTCACAGAATCCTGTCCAAAACAGCACCACCTGGACCGGCCCGGGCCAGACTAACAGAGTCCTGACCAAGCCAGCGCCACTTGGATCGGCCCGGGCCAGCCAGCCAGATCCCTGTCGAAGCTAGCTCTTCCTACACTGGCCCAGTCCAGACTCACAGATCCTTGTCCAAGCCAGCTGCTCTTGGACCAGACCAGATCAGCCTCACAGAGCCCTGTATAAGCCAGCTCCTCCTTGACTGGACCAGGCCAACCTAACAGAGTCTTGTCCAAGCAAGCTGCTCCTTAACCAGTCTGGGCCAGGTTCACAGAGCCCTGTCCAAGCCAGTGTCACCTGGATCAGACTGCACCAGACTCACAGAGCCCTTTCTAAGCCAGCACTACCTGGACCAGCGTAGGGAAAGTCTTTTGAGCCATGTGCAAGCCAGTGCCGCCTGGACCAATGGGGGCCAGCCTCAAGGAGCCCAGTCCAAGCCAGCTCCTCCTACACTGGGCCAGGTCAGCCTCACAGAGTCTTGTCCAAGCCAGCTGCTCCTCGACCTGACCAGGCCAGCCTCACAGAGCCCTGTCGAAGCCAGCTCCTCCTCGACCAGCCTGGGCCAGCTGCACAAGCCCTGTGTGAGACAGGGCCATCTGGACCGGCCCGGGCCAGCCTCACAGAGCCCTGACTGGACTACCTGGACCGCCATGGGACAGGCTCTCAAAGTCCTGTCCAAGCCAGCCACGCCTGCACCGGCCTGGGCCAGCCTCACAGAGCCCTGTCCAAGCCAGCTCCTCCTAGAATGGCCCGGGCCAAACTCACAGAGACTTTTCCAAGCCACCTGCTACTTGACAGGCCAGGGACAGCCTCACAAAGCCCTGTCCATGCCACCTTAAACTGGACTAGACTGCACCAGCCTCACAGAGCCCTTTGCAAGCCACCACTGCCTGGACCGGTGCAGGCCAGGATCACAGAGCCTGGTCCAAGCGAGCATCAAATGAATCAGACTGCACCAGACTCACAGAGACTTGTCTAAGACAGCACTACCTAGATCCGCATAGGCCAGGCTCACAGAGGCCTGTCTAAGCCAGCACTACCTGGACCGGCGTGGGGACAGTCTTTTGAGCCATGTCCAAGCCAGTGCCGCCTGGACCGATGGAGGCCAGCCTGAAAGATGCCAGTCCAAGCCAGCTTCTCCTAGACTGGGCTGGGGCAGCCTCACAGAGTCTTGTCCAAGCCAGATGCTCCTCGACCTGACCAGGCCAGCCTCACAGAGCCCTGTCGAAGCCAGCTCCTCCTAGACCCGCCTGGGGCAGCTGCACAAGCTCTGTGTGAGACAGGGCCATCTGGACCCACCTGAGCCAGCCTCAAGGAGCACTGTTCAAGCCAGCACCATCTGGACCAACACGAGCCAGGCTCACAGAGCCCTGTCAATGCCAGTAGTGCCTGGACCACTGTGGGACAGGCTTTCAAAGTCCTGTCCAAGCTAGCCACGTCTGCACCGACCTGGGCCAGCCTCACAGAGCCCTGTCCAAGCCAGCTCCTCCTAGACTGGCCTGGGCCAACCTCACAGAGACTTCTCCAAGCCATCTGCTCCTTGACCGGTCTGGGCCAGCCTCACAAAGCCCTGTCCATGCCACCTTCAACTGCACCAGACTGCACCAGCCTCACAAAGCCCTTTGCAAGCCAGCACTGCCTGGACCGGTGCAGGCCAGGCTCACAGAGCCCTGTCCAATCAGGGCCACCTAGACCAGCCGGGGGACAGCCTTTTGAGCCCTGCGCTGGCTGGACCGATGGGTGCCAGCCTCACAGAGCCCTGTCCAAGCCAGCTCCTCCTATACTGGGCCGGGCCAGCCTCACAGAGTCTTGTCTAAGCCAGCTTCTCCTTGACCAGCCTTGGCCACCATCACAGAACCCTGTACAAGCCAGCTCTTCCTAGAATGGAATGGAGCAGCCTCACAGAGACTTGTCTAAGCCAGCACTGCCTGGACTGGACCCAGCCAGTCTAACAGGGCCTTGTCCAAGCCAGCCCCAGCTGGAGTAGCCCAGGCCAGGCTCACAGAATCCTGTTAAAACCAGGGCCACGTTGACCAGCCCAGGCCAGCCTCAGAGAGCCCTGTCCAAGACAGCTCCTCCTGGACCAGAACGGCCCATCCACACAGAGCCCTGTACAAGCCAGCGCCACCAGGACTGGCCTGCACCTAGCTCTGTCCAAGGCAGTGCTGCCTGACTGATGCAGGGCAGCCTTACAAAGCCCTGTCCAAGCAAGCTCCTCCTAGACTGGGCCGGGTGAGCCTCACAGAGTCTTATCCAAGCCTGCTGCCCTGCACCCAACCGGGCCAGCCTCACAGAGCCCTGTCCACGCCAGCTCCTCCTTGACTGGCCCGGGCCAACCTCACAGAGTCTTATGTAACCAGCTGCTCCTTGACTGGTCTGGGCCACGATCACAGAGCCCTGTACAAGCCAGGTCTTCCTAGACTGGAACGGAGCTGCCTCACAAAGACTTGTCTAAGCCAGCTGCAACTGGACCGGACCCGGCCAGTCTAACAGGGCCTTGTCCAAGGCAGCCCCAGCTGGACTAGCCCAGGCCAGGCTCACAGAATCCTGTTCAAGTCAGGGCCACATGGACCGGCCCAGGCCATCCTCAGAAAGCCCTGTCAAAGACAGCTCTTCCTGGACCAGAACGACCCAGCCTCACAGAGCCCTGTACAAGCCAGCGCCACCAGGATCAGCCTGCACCTAGCCCTGTCCAAGCCAGTGTTACCTGACTGATGCAGGCCAGCCTCACAGAGCCCTGTCCAAGCCAGCTCCTCCTAGACTGGGTTGGGCCAGCCTCACAGGGTCTTATCCATGCAAGCTGCCCTGCACCCGACCGGACCAGACTCACAGAGCCCTTTCCAGGCCAGCTGTTCCTTGACAGGCCGGGGCCGGTTTCACAGAGCCCTGTCCAAGCCAGCACTACCTGGATCGGCATGGGTCAGGCTCACAGAGGCCTGTGTAAGCCAGCACTACCTGGACCGGCGTGGGGACAGTCTTTCCAGCCATATCCAAGCCAGCGCCGCCTGGACCGATGGGAGCAAGCCAAAAAAAGCCCAGTCCAAGCCAGCTCTTCCTAGACTGGGCCGGGCCAACCTCACAGAGTCTTGTCCAAGCCAGCTGCTCCTCGACCTGACCAGGCCAGCCTCACAGAGCCCTGTCAAAGCCACATCCTCCTGGCCCAGCCTGGGCAGCTGCAGAAGCCCTGTGTGAGACAGGGCCACCTGGACCTGCCCGGGCCAACCTCACAGAGCCCTGTCCATGCCAGTACTGGCTGGACTGCCGTGGTAAAGTCCTGTCCAAGCCAGCCACGCCTGCACTGGCCTGGGCCAGCCTCACAGAGCCCTGTCCAAGCCAGCTCCTCCTAGAATGGCCCGGGCCAAACTCACAGAGACTTCTCCAAGCCACCTGCTACTTGACAGGCCAGGGACAGCCTCACAAAGCCCTGTCCATGCCACCTTAAACTGGACCAGACTGCACCAGCCTCACAGAGCCCTTTGCAAGCCAGCACTGCCTGGACCGGTGCAGGCCAGGCTCACAGAGCCCTGTCCAATCAGGGCCACCTAGACCAGCCGGGGGACAGCCTTTCGAGGCCTGCGCTGGCTGGACCGATGGGTGCCAGCCTCACAGAGCCCTGTCTAAGCCGCCACATTCTAGACTGGGCCGGGCCAGCCTCACAGAGTCTTGTCCAAGCCAGCTGCACCTCGACTTGACTGGGCAAGCATCATGGAGCCTTGTCCTAGCAAGCGCCACCTGGACCAGCCTGCACCAGACTCAAAGGGTCCTGTCTAATCCAGTGCCACTTGGACCAGTGTGGGCCAGTTTTACAGAACACTGTCAAAGCACCAACTGAACCTGCACAGGCCAGGCTCACAGAGCTCTGTTCAAACCAGGGTCATCTGGACCAGCCCGGGGACAGCCTCTTGAGTCGTGTCCAAGCCAGTGCCACTTGACTGATGCAGGCCAGCCTCAAAGAGCCCTGTCCAAGCCAGCTCCTCCTAGACTGGGCCGGGTGAGCCTCACAGATTCATCCAGGCCAGCTGCCCTACACCCGACCAGGCCAGCCTCACAGAGCCCTGTACAAGCCAGCGCCACCAGGACCGGACTGCACCTAGCCCTGTCCAAGCCAGTGCTGCCTGACTGATGCAGGCCAGCCTCACAGAGTCCTGTCCAAGCCAGCTCATCCTAGACTGGCCCGGGTCAACCTCACAGAATCTTGTCGAAGCTAGCTGCTCCTTGACAGGCCCGGGCCAGGTTCACAGAGCCCTGTCCAAGCCAGCACTACCTGGATCGGCATGGGCCAGGCTCACAGAGGCCTGTCTAAGGCAGCACTAACTGGACCCGCGAGGGGCCAGTCT
>NW_012267618.1:17511-25361 GCF_000151885.1 Dipodomys ordii | reverse complement strand
GGGCCAACCTCACAGAGTCTTGTCCAAGCCAGCTGCTCCTTGACTGGCCCTAGTCAGCCTTACAAAGCCCTGTCTATGCCACCTTCAACTGGACCAGACTGCACCAACCTCACAGAGCCCTGTGCAAGCCAGCACTGCCTGGACCGGTGCAGGCCAGTTCACAGAGCCGTGTCCAAATCAGAGCTGCCTAGACCAGGCGGGGGACAACCTTTCGAGCCCTGTCCAAGCCAGCACAGCCTGAACTGATGGGGGCTAGCCTCAAAGAGCCTTGTCAAAGCCAGCTCCTCCTAGACTGGGCCGGGCCAGCCTCACAGAGTCTGGTCCATTCCAGCCGCACTGTGACCTGACTGGGCCAGCCTCACGGAGCCTTGTCCAAGCCAGCACCACCTGGACTGGACCAGCCTGCACCAGACTCACAGGGCCCTGTCCAAACCAGTGAAGCCTGAACCGTCACGGGCCAGGCTCACAGAGCCGTATCCATGGCAGTACTAACTGGACCAGCGGGGGAGAAGATCTCAAAGTCCTATCCAAGCTGGCCACGCCTGCATAGGACTGGGCCAGCTTCACAGAGCCCGGTCCAAGCCAGCTAGCTTCTACCAGACTGGCCTGGGCCAACCTCACAGAGTCTTGTCCAAGCCAGCTGTTCCTTGACTGGCCTGGTCCAGGCTCACAGAGCCCTATCCAAGCCAGTGCCACCTGGACCACCCTGTCCAATCCAGCAGTGCCTGGACTGAGGAGGGCAAGCCTCAAAGAGCCCTGGACAAGCCATTTCCTCCAAGACTGTGCGGGCCAGCCTCACAGAGTCTTGTCCAAGCCAGCTGTTCCTCGACCTGACCAGGCCATCCTCAGAAGCCCTGTCTAAGCCAGCGCCAAGTGGACTGGACCGGGCCTGCGTCATAGAGCCCTGTCCAAGATATCTCTGCCTGAAGCGGCCCAGGCCAGGCTCAGAGAGTCCTGTCCAAGCCAGGGCCACTTGGACAGGCCTGGGCCAGCCTCACAGAGCCCTGTCCAAGCCAGCTCCTGCTTGACTGGCCCAGGCCAACCTCACAGAGTCTTGTCTAAGCCAGCTGCTCCTTGACCGGCCCGGGCCAGGTTCACAGAGCCCTGACCAAGCCAGCGTCTACTGAACCGGACTGCACCTGACTCACAGGGCCATGTCTATGCCAGCACTTCCTGGACCTGCATGGGCCAGGCTCAAAGAGCCCTGTCTAAGCCAGCACTACATGGACCAACATGGGGCAGTCTTTCGAGCCATGTCCAAGCCAGTGCCGCCTGGAGCAATTTGGGCCAGCCTCAAGGAGCCCAGTCCAAGCCAGCTCCTCCTAGACTGGGCCCGGCCAGCCTCACAGAGTCTTGTCCAAGCCAGCTGCTCCTCGACCTGAGGCCAACCTCACAGAGTCTTGTCTAAGCCAGCTGCTCCTTGACCGGCCCGGGCCAGGTTCACAGAGCCCTGACCAAGCCAGCGTCTACTGAACCGGACTGCACCTGACTCACAGGGCCCTGTCTATGCCAGCACTTCCTGGACCTGCATGGGCCAGGCTCAAAGAGCCCTGTCTAAGCCAGCACTACATGGACCAACATGGGGCAGTCTTTCGAGCCATGTCCAAGCCAGTGCCGCCTGGAGCAATTTGGGCCAGCCTCAAGGAGCCCAGTCCAAGCCAGCTCCTCCTAGACTGGGCCCGGCCAGCCTCACAGAGTCTTGTCCAAGCCAGCTGCTCCTCGACCTGACCAGGCCAACCTCAAAGAGGCCTGTTGAAGCCAGCTCCTCCTAGACCAGCCTGGGGCAGCTGCACAAGCCCTGTGTGAGACAGGGCCACCGGGACCGGCCTGGGACAACCTCACAGAGCCCTGTCCAAGCCAGATCCTCCTAGACTGTCCTGGGCCAACCTCACAGAGACTTCACCAATCCAGCTGCTCCTTGACTGGCCCTAGTCAGCCTTACAAAGCCCGGTTTATGCCAACTTCAACTAGACCAGACTGCACCAACCTCACAGAGTCCTGTGCAAGCCAGCACTGCCTGGACCGTGCAGGCCGGCTCACAGAGCCGTGTCCAAATCAGGGCTGCCTAGACCAGCCTGGGGACAGCCTTTTGAGCCCTGTGCAAGCCAGCGCTGCCTAGACCGATGGGGGTTAGCCTGAAAGAGCCCTGTCCAAGCCAGCTCTTCCTAGACTGGGCCGGGCCAGCCTCACAGAGTCTTGTCAAATCCAGCTGCACTGTGACCTGACTGAGCCAGCATCACGAGAATTGTCCAAGCCAGCACCACCTGGACTAGACCAGCCTGCACCAGACTCACAGGGCCCTGTCCAATCCAGCGCCACTTGGATCGGCACCGGCCAGGTTTACAGAACCCTGTCCAAGACAGAACCGGCGGGACCGGTGCAGGCCAGGCACACAGAGCTCTGGCCAAGCCAAGGTAGCCTGGACCAGCCCGAGGACAGCCTCTTGAGCCCTGTCCAAGCCAGCTACTCCTAGACTGGGCCGGGCCAGCCTCACAGACTCTTTTCCAAGCCAGCTGCCATGGACCCGACTGGACAGCCTCTCAGAAACCCTGTCCAGGCCAGCTCTGCCTGAATTGACCAAGGCCAGGATCAGAGGGTCCTGTCCAAGCCAGCGCGACATGGATAGGCCTGGGCCAGTCTCACAGAGCCCTGTCCAAACCAGCGAAGCCTGAATTGTCGCGGGCTAGGCTCACAGAGCCATATCCATGACAATACTACGTGGAGCAGTGTGGGACAGGATCTAAAACTCCTATCCAAGCCAGCCACGCCTGCATTGGCCTGGGCCAGCTTCACAGAGCCCTGTCCAAGCCAGCTAGCTTCTACCACACTGGCCCGAGCCAACCTCAGAGAGCCTTGTCCAAGCCAGCTCTTCCTGGACTGGACCAGGCCAGGCTCCCAGAACCCTGTTCAAGTCAACTTCTCCTAGACTGGCCTGGGCCAACCTCACAAAGTCTTGTCCAAGCCAGCTGTTCCTTTATTGGCCTGGGCCAGGATCACAGAGCCCTATCCAAGCCTTAGCTGCCTGGACCACCCTGGGGACACCTTTTCGAGCCCTGTCCAAGCCAGCAGTGCCTGGACTTAGGAGGGCAAGCCTCAAAGAGCCCTGGACAAGCCATTTCTTCCAAGACTGTGCGGGCCAGCCTCACAGAGTCTTGTCCAAGCCAGCTGTTCCTCGACCTGACCAGGCCATCCTCAGAAGCCCTGTCTAAGGCAGCGCCAACTGGACTGGACCGGGCCAGCGTCACAGAGCCCTGTCCAAGATATCTCTGCCTGAAGCGGCCCAGGCCAGGCTCAGAGAGTCCTGTCCAAGCCAGGGCCACTTGGACAGGCCTGGGCCAGCCTCACAGAGCCCTGTCCAAGCCAGCTCCTGCTTGACTGGCCCAGGCCAACCTCACAGAGTCTTGTCTAAGCCAGCTGCTCCTTGACCGGCCCGGGCCAGGTTCACAGAGCCCTGACCAAGCCAGCGTCTACTGAACCAGACTGCACCCGACTCACAGAGCCCTGTCTATGCCAGCACTACCTGGACCTGCATGAGCCAGGCTCAAAGAGGCCTGTCTAAGCCAGCACTACCTGGACCAGCGAAGGGCAGTCTTTTGAGCCATGTCCAAGCCAGCGCTGCCTGGAGCAATGGGGGCCAGCCTGAAGGAGCCCAGTCCAAGCCAGCTCCTCCTAGACTGGGCCGGGCCAGCCTCACAGAGTCTTGTCCAAGCCAGCTGCTCCTCGACCTGACCAGGCCAGCCTCACTGAGCCCTGTCGAAGCCAGCTCCTCCTGGACCAGCCTGGGGCAGCTGTACAAGCCCTGTGTGAGACAGGGCCACCGGGACCGGTCCGGGCCAACCTCACAGAGTCTTGTCCAAGCCAGCTGCTCCTTGACCGGCCTAGGCCAGGCTCACATAGCCCTGTCCAAGCCATTGTCAACTGAACCAGACTGCACCAAGCCAGCACTGCCTGGACTGGCGTCGGCCAGTCTCACAGAACCCTGTCCAAGCCGGCTCCTCCTGGACTGGAGCGGGCCAAGCTCAAAGAGTCCTGTCCAAGGCAGGGCTGCCTGGATCTGCCTGGGGACAGCGTGTTGAGCCCTGTACAATCCAGCATTGACTGGACCGATGTGGGCCAGCCTCAAAGAGCCCTGTCCAAGACAGCTCCTCCTAGACTGGGCCAGGCCAGCTTCAAAGAGTCTAGTCCAAGTCAGCTGCACCTTGATCTCTCTGGGCCAGCCTCACAAAGCCTTGTCCAAGGCAGTGCCACCTGGACCAGCCTGCACCAGACTCACAGGGCCCTGTCCAATCCAGCGCCACTTGGACCGGCGTGGGCCAGGTTTATAGAAACCTGTCCAAGACAGCACCACCGGGACCGGTGGGGGCCAGGGACACAGAGCTCTGTCCAAGCCAGGGTCGCCTGGACCATCCCGGGGACATCCTCTTTAGCCCTGTCCAAGCCAGCTCCTCCTAGACTGGGCTGGGCCAGCCTCACAGAGTCTTGTCCAAGCCAGCTGCACCTCGATCTGACTGGGCCAGCCTCAGGGAGCCTTGTCCAATCCAGAGCCACCTGGACTGGACCAGCCTGCACCAGAATCACAGGGCCATGTCCAGTGCAACACCACTTGGACTGGCGCTGGCCAGGTTTACAGAACCCTGTCCAAGACAGCACCAGTGGGAACGGTGCGGGCCAGGCACACAGAGCTCTGTGCAAGCCAGGGTCTCCTGGACCAGCCCGGGGACAGCCTTTTGAGCCATGTACAAGCTAGCTGCTCCTAGACTAGGCTAGGCCAGCCTCACAGAGTGTTGTCCAATCTAGCAGCCCTGGACCCGACTGGACCAGCCTCACAGAATCCCTGTCCAAGCCAGCTCCATCTGAAGTGACCAAGGCCAGGCTCAGAGAGTCCTGTCCAAGCCAGTGCCCCCTGTATGGGCCCGGGCCAGTCTCACAGAGCCCTGTCCATTGCAGTACTGCATGGACCAGCGCGGGACAGGCTCTCAAACTCCTCTCCAAGCCAGCCACGCCTGCATCGGCCTGGGCCAGCCTCACAGAGCCCTGTCCAAGCCAGCTCCTCCTAGATTGGCCCGTGCAAAACTCACAGAGACTTCTTCAAGCCAGCTTCTCCTTGACTGGACCTGGCCACCCTCACATAGCACTGTCCATGCGACCTTAAACTGAAGCAGACTACACCAGCCTCACAGAGCACTTTGGAAGCCAGCTCTGCCTGGACCGGTGCAGGCCAGGCTCACAGAGCCCTGTGCAAGTCAGGATCACCTAGACCAGCCTGGGGACAGCCTTTTGAGCCCTGTGCAAGCCAGCGCTGCCTGGACCGATGGGGGCTAGCCTCAAAGAGCCCTGTCCAAGACAGCTCCTCCTAGACTGGGCCGGGCCAGCCTCACAGAGTCTTGTCCAATCCAGCTGCAACGCGACCTGACTGGGCCAGCCTCTCGGAGCCTTGTCCAAGGCAGCACCACCTGGATTAGACCAGCCTGCACCAGACTTACAGGGCCCTGTCCAATCCAACGCCACTTGGATCGGCACCAGCCAGGTTTACAGTACCATGTCCAAGACAGAACTGCCGGAACCGGTGCAGGCCAGGCACACAGAGCTCTGTCCAAGCCAGGGTCGCCTGGACCAGCCTGGGGATAGCCTCTTGAGCCCTGTCCAAGCCAGCTTCTCCTAGACTGGGCCGGGCAAGCCTCACAGAGTCTTTTCCAAGCCAGCTGCCCTGGACCCGACTGGACAAGCCTCACAGAATCCCTGTCCAAGCCAGCTCCACCTGAAGTGGCCAAGGCCAGGCTCAGAGAGTCCTGTCCAAGCCAGTACCCCCTGGATAGGCCCGGGCCAGTCTCACAGAGCCCTGTCCAAACCAGCGCAGCCTGATCCTTCGCGGGCCAGGCTCACAGAGCCCTGTCCATTGCAGTACTGCATGGACAACCGCGGGACAGGCTCTCAAAGTCCTATCCAAGCCAGCCATGCCTGCATCGGCCTGAGCCAGCCTCACAGAGCCCTGGCCAAGCCAGCTAGCTTCTACCAGACTGGCCTGGGCCAACCTCACAGAGCCTTGTCCTAGACAGCTCTTCCTGGACTGGACCAGGCCAGGCTCACAGAACCCTGTCCAAGCCAGCTTCTCCTACACTGGCCTGGGCCAAACTCACAGAGTCTTTTCTAAGCCAGGTGTTCCTTGACCGGCCTGGGCCAGGCTCACAGAGCCCTCTCCAAGCCAGCGCCACCTGGACCACCCTGGGGCAGCTTTTCCAGCCCTGTCCAAGCTAGCAGTGCCTGGACTGAGGAGGGACAGCCTCAAAGAACCCTGTTCAAGCCAGCGTTAACTGAACCAGACTGCACCAGACTCAGAGCCCTGTCTAAGCCAGCACTACCTGGACTGGCATGGGCCAGGCTCACAGAGGCCTGTCTAAACCAGCACTACCTGGACCGGAATTAGGACAGTCTTTCGAGCCATGTCCAAGCCAGCGCCACCTGGACCGATAAGGGTCAGCCTCAAAGAGCCCAGTCCAAGCCAGCTCCTCCTAGACTGGGCCGGGACAGCCTCACATAGTCTTGTACAAGCCAGCTGCTCCTCGACCTGACCAGTCCAGCCTCACAGAGCTCTGTCCAAGCCAGCTCCTCTTGGACCAGCCTGGGGCCAGCTGCACAAGCCCTGTGCGAGACAGGGCCACCTGGACCGGCCTGGGCCAGCATCACAGAACCCTGTCTAATCCAGCTCCTCCTGGACTAGCCCGAGTCAACCTCACAGAGTCTTGTCCAAGCCAGCTGCTCCTTGACCGGCCTGGGCCAGGCTCACAGAGCCCTCTTCAAGCCAGTGTCAACTGGACCAGACTACACCAGCCTCACAGTGCCCTGACCAAGCCAGGGCTGCGTGGACCCGCGCTGGCCAGTCTCACAGAACCCTGTCTAAGTCTAGTCCTCCTGGACTGGCGGGACGCAAGCTAACAGTATCCTGTCCAAGGCGGGGCCACTTGGACAAGCCTGGAGACAGCCTTTCCAGCCTGTTCAAGCCAGCACGTCCTGGACCAAAGGGGGCCAGCCTCAAAGAACCCTGTCCAAGCCAGCTCCTCTGGACAGGACCGGGCCAGCCTCAGAGTCTTGTCCAAGCCAGCTGCACCTTGACCGGTCCAGGGCAGGTTCACAGAGCCCTGTCCAAGCCACCGTCAACTGAACCAGATTGAACCAGACTCACAGAGGCCTGTCTAAGCCAGCACTACCTGGAACGGCGTGGGGACAGTCTTTTGAGCCATGTCTAAGCCAGGGCTGCCTGGACTGATGGGGGCCTGCCTCAAAGAACCCAGTCCAAGCCAGCTCCTCCTAGACTGGGCCGGGCCAGCCTCACAGAGTCTTGTCCAATCCAGCTGCTCCTCGACTTGACCAGGCCATCCTCACAGAGCCCTGTGGAATGCAGCTCGTCCTGGACCAGCCTGGGGCCAGCTGCACAAGCCCTGTGCGTGACAGGGCCACCTGGACTAGCCTGGGACAGCCTCACACTGCCCTGTCCAAGCCAGCACCATCTGGACCAATATGGGCCAGGCTCACAGAGCCGTATCCATGGCAGTACTTACCTGGACAGCTGGGGACAGGATCTCAATTTCCTATTCAAGCCAGCCACGCCTGCATTGGCCTGGGCCAGCTTCACAGAGCCTTGTCCAAGCCAGCTAGCTTCTACCGCACTGGCCAGAGCCAACCTCACAGAGGCTTGTCGAAGCCAGCTCTTCCTGGACTGGACCAGGCCAGGCTCACAGAACCCTGTCCAATTCAACTTCTCCTAGACTGGCCTGGGCCAACCTCACAGAGTCTTGTCCAAGCCAGCTGTTCCTTGACTGGATTGGACCAGGCTCACAGAACCCTATCCAAGC
>NW_012267618.1:15940-16285 GCF_000151885.1 Dipodomys ordii | reverse complement strand
GCTACACTCTACTCAACCTGAGGAGTAAGTTGAACCTCTTCTTAAGATACTCTGTGAAAGTTTGGAGAACCAGACCACAGTTGTTTTGCACGCGACCACTGTCCATCAAGCAGTTGGATGGCACTGGCTATATCTGGCTCTAATTAGTCCACGGTTGTGTTTAAGCTGAATGACCTCTGCCGGGAACACTCAGAATGAGGTTCTGAGTTATTGCAACATAGTAACGTTTCACTGCTTTCAAGGCTTCTTAGGAAGAATTCCAGAATATTGCTGCCAGCAGGCCTCCGGGTGTTCAGGGTGAATATCTCCTTGTAAATCCTCCGTGGTTTCTTCTACACCCATGAA
>NW_012267618.1:940-2271 GCF_000151885.1 Dipodomys ordii | reverse complement strand
GCCTCCAGAGCTCTGCCGCGGTTGCAAACATTCAGACGTGGCAGTCAGATATGCTTGTCCTGTTAGGACACTGCCAGCTGACTGGGTATATCTGCTTCCTGTTCTTCTAAACTGAGTGCTACTGATTCCAGCTTTCCCGGCTACACTCTACTCAACCTGAGGAGTAAGTTGAACCTCTACTGATTGCACTCTGTTAAAGTTCGGATATCCAGACCTAAGTTGTTTGGCACGTGACCACTATACATCCAGCACTATGGACGACACTGGCTATATCTGGCTCTAATTAGTCCACGGTTGTGCTCTGCCGAATGACCTCTGCCAGGAACACTCAGAATGAGGTTTTGAGTTATTGCAACATAGGAGCGTTTCACTGCTTTCAAGGCTCCTTAGGAAGAATTCCAGAATCTTGCTGCTGGCAGGCCTTGAAAGCAGTGAAACGCTCCTATGTTGGAATAGCTCAGAACATCATTCTGAGTGTTCCCTGCTGAGGTCATTCGGCTGACCACAACCGTGGACTAATTAGAGCCAGATATAGCAAGTACCATCCATAGTCCTGGATGGATAGTGGTCGCGTGCCAAACAACTGAGGTCTGTTTCTCCAAACTTTCCCAGAGTGCCATAAGGAGAGGTTCAACTTACTCGTCAGGTTGAGTAGAGTGTAGCCGTGAAAGCTGGAATCAGTAGCACTCAGGTGAGAAAAACGGGAAGCAGGTATGCTCAATCAGCTAGCAGTATCCTATGGGGACAATCATATCTGGCTGCCTTGCCTGAATGTTTGCAACCGCGGCAGAGCTCTGCAGGCGCAGTTGTGCAGCAATGCAAACTGCGTACCCTTGCCAAACTTCACTGGTGTAGAAGAAACCACGGAGGATTTACAAGGAGATGTTAACCCGGAACACCCGGAGGCCTGCCAGCAGCAAGATTCTGGAATTCTTCCTAAGAAGCCTTGAAAGCAGTGAAACGCTCCTTTGTTGCAATAGCTCAGAACCTCATTTTGAGTGTTCCCGGCAGAGGACATTCAGCTGAACACAACCGTGGACTAATTAGAAGCAGATATATCCAGGGTCGTCCATAGTGCTAAATGGACAGTGGTCGCGTGCCAAACAACTGAGGTCTGGTTCTCCAAACTTTCACAGAGTGCCATAAGTAGAGTTTCAACTTACTCCTCAGGTTAAGTAGATTGTAGCTGTGAAAGCTGGAATCAGTAGCAATCACGTGAGAATGGGAAGCAGATATACCCAGTCAGCTGGCAGTGTCCTACGGGGACAAGCATATCTGGCTGCAACGTCTGAATCTTTCCAACCGTGGCAGAGCTCTGCAGACGCAATTGT
>NW_012267618.1:0-703 GCF_000151885.1 Dipodomys ordii | reverse complement strand
GTCCCCATGTTCTGAGTGCTCCATCTTTTCTCATTTTTAAATTTATTTATTTATTTGTTCATTTCTTTTTTTTTGCAAACAATGTACAGAGGGGTTACCATTAAATGTGCAAGATAATGTGTACATTTTTTATAAAGCATTGTAACGTCCTCTTTGTTTCCCATTCCCATCTTTTCCCATCCTCCTCCTGCCCTTCCCCACAGTCCTCCCCTCGCCATACCCCCCACCACTCACAAACCAAAGTTGTAAAGTTCGTTTTGGGCATAACGACTTGTACATCACATTTTTGCTATGGGTCTACCTCTATACCTGTTTAAACGAATTGCTTTTCCCCTTCCCCTCCAAAAATTATACCGACATGAAATACAGTGAAAGCAGTTGTTATAAAATGGTGGAGAGACTTACAAAGTAAAAAAGAAATGATCTTATGAATGTGTCATAAACAATCGCTTGAAAGCAAATAAAAAACTTTCGAATACATATCTTAGGGTTCATTTCATTAACATCACCTTATCTGACGTTCTCTGCGTTGCTCAAATTTAAGTTTGCATGCTGAACTCGCTAACACTGGTCAGCTCTCCCAGAATTGGAAGACAAAATTGGACTGGTTCCTGTGGATGGAAAGTATAAGTGACTTTCAGCCAAGCTAGGATGCAGACTGGAGAGACCCGGGTTAGAAAGATGTGTTCGACTTGTATTTAGA
>NW_012267617.1:55082-57311 GCF_000151885.1 Dipodomys ordii | reverse complement strand
CGTTCTCAGAAATTCCAAGGTGTACATTTAGATAACTTCCTAAAACAATATTTGGCTAACCATAAATATTCCCCCAACCCTGAGCAAACAATATTTGGCTAACCATAAATATTCCCCCAGCCCTAAGCAAACAACATTTGACTAACCATAAAACTTCTCTTATCTCCAGCCCCTAGCAGACGGCACCTGGCTAACCATAAATGTCTCTTTAAGAAATCACAGGAGATACCTTTAAGATGAGCACAACGGCCAAAAGGATAAGCACGACCCATCCCTGACCTCGGGACTTCTCACCCTTGCTTCTGCAAAGTTTTTTTCATTCTTTCCCTTCCCCTGTCCCTTCGGGTATATAAACCCTGCCTCACTTTAATAAAGCAGACCTTGACGCGACTCAGAACGGCTCTGTCTTTCTTAATGCGCTTGGTCTCGATCCTCTCTCACCCCCCTTGGTTCTTTCAGGAGGTGCCCCCTCGGATCCCCCACAAAATTTCCTGGCCTGCTGGACGGGTCATTTCAGACTTACACCATTGCAATTTTCCCCTGCAAATGCCATACTTTAGACCATATGTTTATATATATGCATTACAGACACAGATAATTACTGCTAGTCACTACAGCACAGGTCATCAACAGTCATCCTGGAGCCACAAGTCATCACCAGTGAGCATTACAGCATAGGTCATCACCAGTGATCACTACAGCCCAAGTCATCCCCAGTGATCACTACAGGCACAAGTCAACCCCAGTGTTCACTACAGACACAAGTCATCACCAATAATAATTAGAGAGACAAATCATCCCCAGTGATAACTACAGAAACAAGTCATCCCCAGTGATCACTACAGACAAAAGTCATCTCCAGTGATCACTACAGATACAAGTCATCCCCAGTGATCATTACAGATACAAGTCATCACCAATAATAATTAGAGAAACAAATCATCCCCAGTGATCACTACAGATACAAGTCATCCCCAGTGACCACTACAAACACAAGTTATTCCCAGTGATCATTACAGCATAGGTCATTACCAGTGATCACTACAGACATAAGTCATCCCCAGTGATCATTACAGACACAAGTCAACCCCAGTGACCATTACAGACACAAGTCATCCCTAGTGATCATTACAGCATAGGTCATCCCCAGTGATGGTTACAGACACAAGTCATCTCCAGTCATTATTACAGCCACAAGATGTCACTTCTATTCACTACACAGACAAGGCGTCACCACTGGTCACTATAACCACAAGTAGTTACCAATGCATTTTCTGTTTGAAAAGTGACTCTGTGAGCACTGTCACTGTTGATTGTTACAGCCACAAGCATTGTCTTTTTCTAGTACTTTTCTGGCATATCTTGGTTAATTCTACACTTAAAAGAATCCGTACATTTTATTGCCTTGATAAGTGTCAATACCTTTTTGGAAATGTTTTCCTTTTAACAGGAGAACTAATCATGTTTATAATATCCCTGGTAAATCTGGTACTGTTTGTGTGTGTGTGTGTGTGTGTGTGTGTGTACACAGACATGTGAGCCCCTGAGCCTTCTCTTTCCCTGTCTTTTGCTGGCTTGATTATATTTCATTTGCTCCTTCTCTTTCTTGATGTTTTGGAATTACAATGACTTTCCATTAATCTATAGTAACTGCTGTTTAATTGGATAGTATATATGTTCTAATTAAGTATTTATATTCTTAATTACTGAAATAATTAAGTTTCTGATTTGAATAAGAGATTTTCATCAGTATTTTTCTCTACTCCCCATGCAACATACCATTTCACTTCTGCTCTTGGGAATTTTCAGTTTCAGAATAAAAGTTTTAAATTTGTTCAAATATATTTTCTTCTATCTTATTATATCTTATTAGAATATTCATATTTACAGTCAAGTGATTATTTGTGCTACACTGGTGTTTTGTCTTGTCTTTTATATTATATCTTGTCTGTCTTGGATGCTTGCTCCCAAAATCTTCTACACTTAAAACCAGATTTTCACAATAGCCACGATATGGAAACAGCCCAGATGCCCCATAATATATGAGTGGATCCAAACAATGTGGTACCTATATACAATGGGATTGTACACAGCCATTAGAAAGAACAAATAATGTTTTTTGCAGGGAAAAGAATGGAACCAGAACAAATCATGTTCAGTGAGGTAAGCCAAGCTCAGAGAGACAAACAGTGAGTGTTCTTTCTGATATGCAGAAGTTGGATCTAAAAT
>NW_012267617.1:52529-53632 GCF_000151885.1 Dipodomys ordii | reverse complement strand
TAAACTCTATTTCCAATGAAACAAGGAGGTTGCAGATCAAAACTTTGTTAAACCAGTGTCTAATGCAATAAGATTTCTCATTATAAATAGTAACCATCACAGAGGCAAAATCTTTCCAAGTACAACAAAAGCACCAAATGTGCAACATCAGTGTCCAAAGGGCAAGACAGCTTGGACTAGTGACAAAGTTTTCCACATCAAAGAATTGAGATTTATGTGATGTATTCTCTTATCTGCCAATTGGTTCTTCCTCCAAGTCTGAACTGTTATGTAACATTCTGGGAGCAAACAACATTGTTTTCCTACAAACAGCACCAAGAATTGGCTACAGAGTGGAGAAAGCAGCCTCCTAGGCCCTGAATAGGCTGCAGCTTACCCAGAAACCCAAGGGAAATGCAAAGCATCACATCAGTGGTGCTTGACTATCACAAGCCGGAGTCACAAGTCAGAAACTTGGGACAAGTGCTGCCTCGTGTCTATGCATCTGGTCAGCCCCAGTCTGTCTCACAGTGTGGTCCATGGAGGAAGGTTTCAGTTTCTCTCTCTGTAAGGTTGTACCACAGCATGTCCTCCTCCAGTCAGGAACTTGGTGTGTGAACACAGAGCACCTAAGGTACAGGAACCCCCAACTGAAGGGCAAACAGGACTTCTCACACCTGCTAAGCCTGTGGGAAGATTGTAACTGCAGAACACTCCACAGAAGGCTCTCTTCTGTCTTCACCAAGGCAAACTGAAAACCTGACCAATCGTCAGTTTCATGCTCATCAATGAACAATGCTGACAAGATGGCAGGAACCATACATTTATACCTCAGTGCCACAGAAGTTCATCGTACCCCTCAAAAGAATTTAACTCATTCTACTCCAGCTGGGATTAAAATTGTCAGTATAAAAGAAATAAGCCAGACACCAGTGACTCACCCTTGTAATTCTAGCTGCTTAGGAGGCTGAAATCTGAGGACCAGCCCAGGCAGGAAAGTCTGTGAGACTCTGATATCCAGTAAACCACCAGAAAACCAGTGGTGCTGTGGCTCAAGTGGTAGAGCACAAGCCTGAGCTGAGGGACAGTGCCCAGGCCTAGAGTTCAAGCCTCATAACTTACAA
>NW_012267617.1:52064-52479 GCF_000151885.1 Dipodomys ordii | reverse complement strand
TGACTTCTCTACCTAGTTGCCAGATGTCAGAAGTAGCTAGGGACATTTCTACCAACATTTTCAGCCCCAAGTCCTTCCTCTTGCCATTTATTTGCAGTTTAGTATTTTTTTTCCAGCCCCTCAATGCTCATGAGATTTCTCCAGACTTCACCTAAGGACTCACACCACCAAGGGACAGCTGCTGCTCACTGCCTTCTCTGGGAGGAGACCAAATTTCCAGCCTTTTACCCCTATTGTCATCGCCCCTTGTCAGCAGGAAGTAGCCAGAGAGAATCCTCGCCCTATTTCATGATTATTAAAAGGCTGGAATGTAAGGTCCCACCCTGGATGGCTAACAGACTCCACCCTCCTCGCAGCAAAGTCTCCACCCAGTACCTGCGTTACCTAGGCAACTGGGACACCTGGAAGAGGTCAC
>NW_012267617.1:41029-43319 GCF_000151885.1 Dipodomys ordii | reverse complement strand
TTTTTTTTCTTTTTTTGGTCACTTGTGGGGCTAGAACTCTGGGCCTGGGCACTGTCCCTCAGCTCTTCAGCTCAAGGCAAGCACTCTACCACTTGAACCACAGTGCCACTTCTGGTTTTCTGGGGGTTAATTGGAGAAGAGTGTCATGGACAATTCTGCTCTGGCTGGCTTGGAACTGTGATCCTCAGATCTCAGCCTCCTGAGTAGCTAGGATTACAGGATTGAGCCACTGGGGCCTGACTTGCAGTATTCTTTTTTTTTTTTCAGTCTTCGGGCTTGAACTCTGGGCCTAGGCAATGTCCCTGAGCTCTTCAGCTCAAGGCAAGCGCTCTACCACTTGAGCTACAGAGCCACTTCCAGTTTTCTAGTGGTTTATTGGAGATAAGAGTCTCATGGACTTTCCTGCCCAGGCAGGCTTTGAACCACAGTCCTCAGATCTCAGCATCCTGAGTAGCTAGCTGTGGCATGAGCCACAAGCCCCGGGCTGGCTTGGAGTATTCTTAATGATAGCTAGATAGCTTCCAAGGAATGGATCTTCTGGGCATCTGTGGCTGTAACTATTGGGGAACAGAGCATATGAGGGAGCAGCCTGTCTTGGACATCTTCTATGCTTGGATAACTGTGGTGCAGCAAAGCACAATGGCACTCTTGTCTTGTTCAGCCCTCAGAGCTCTTGGTCATGTTCTTTCTCCACCAAAGAGGACACTGAGTCTACTCAGCAGGCCTGACACTGTGGTCCTCCCTACTAGACACTGCTGCTACAGTACAGAACCAGAAGGAAGCAAGGCCTGGCCCACTGGGAGTGACCAGTAAATACATGTCACACGGGGTATCTACAGGTTTATAACATCATCCATCAGCCAAAAGTAGGGAGAGGAGAGAATAATCAGACTGCCCTGTGTGATTTCATGAGTATCCAGGAAGACCCTTAACAGCAATGAAATGCGGGAGCCACAGTCTTGGTCACTTGCATGTGCTCCTACAAGTCTAGCCTGAGACAGAGCATGGCCTGGAAACAGGACTTGAATGTCTCTGCTGAGAGCTGAATTGAGCATCCCATTCCAATTCTCCTTCCGTTATCCATACCCTTTCTATTGACGCTTTATTGTTCTTACTTTGGAAAATGTGGTTGGTAGCAGTAGATAGTTTCTTAAAGAAGAGTTATTTCCAAAGTGACATCAACTCTGGGGTTAGTGCTCCTCCCTTGAGGAGACAGCGGGCCTGTCACAACCCAGGCTCAGGAAACCACTGAGGAAGCAGCTGACCAGGATGTCAGCCTCAGAGGACTAGAGCTTAAAGACACTTCAGTCGTGGCTGGGAAGGTGGCTCACTGGTAGAGCGCTTGCCTTGCATGCCTGAGGCCCTGGTTCCATTCCTCAGCACAACATAAGCAAAAAATTAATAAATAAAAAAAGCCAGAAGTGGCGCTGTGGCTCAAGTGGTAGAGCGCTCTCCTTGATCTGAAGAGCTGGGGGACAGCGCCCAGCCCCAGAGTTCAGGCCCAATGACCGGACCCAAAAAAAAAAAAAGATGACACTTCAGTCAGTTAGACAGGGGCCCCAAAGGCTCCCACACCCACACCCGCAGTTCCCACTCATTACTTAGAATCTATTAAGCTGATGCTTTCCTGACCCAAAACAAATTAAAATACATTTTGATACACACTCTTCTGAAAGCAGTCTTGTGCTGTGGACATATGATGGTGACAAATGCAAGGGCTTTCTGTGGAGTGACTGTCCCTTCAGCCTGTCGGTCAGCTCTGAGCCTCAGTAGTGTCCCAGGAGGATGAGCTGGAAGGTGTGGTCTGCAGAACAGTGTCCCCAAAGATGCCCATATCCTACTCCCAAGAACCTATTAATAGGATCCTTTGAATACATAACAGTTCAGGACCTTAAGATGAGGAGATCACCCTGAACTATCTGGGTGTCCCATTCTTAAGGCAGTCTTCTGAGGGAGAGGGAGGAGGACCAGAGTCAGAGACAGGCTGAAGGATGCTGCACTGCCAGCTCAATGTGGTGGGAAGTGTGTGCACTGGAGAGGGGTCGCTCTCATATCCCTCGGGAAAGGGGGACGCTGAGGCAGTGCTATCCACAGCAAAGCTGGCTATGTGCCAGCCTACAGGGTCAGGAACCAACTCCTCTCACATTTCACATTAGCATTTCATTCATTATTCTTCATTCTTCCTTTTTACCTTTTTTCATGAGAGAGAATACATACTAGAACTCTTTTTCCCAAATACAAAGTCACACTTTAATATTTAAGATATAATAGGGAGTGATTGTACTGAATT
>NW_012267617.1:33731-40979 GCF_000151885.1 Dipodomys ordii | reverse complement strand
GATGGTGACAAATGCAAGGGCTTTCTGTGGAGTGACTGTCCCTTCAGCCTGTCGGTCAGCTCTGAGCCTCAGTAGTGTCCCAGGAGGATGAGCTGGAAGGTGTGGTCTGCAGAACAGTGTCCCCAAAGATGCCCATATCCTACTCCCAAGAACCTATTAATAGGATCCTTTGAATACATAACAGTTCAGGACCTTAAGATGAGGAGATCACCCTGAACTATCTGGGTGTCCCATTCTTAAGGCAGTCTTCTGAGGGAGAGGGAGGAGGACCAGAGTCAGAGACAGGCTGAAGGATGCTGCACTGCCAGCTCAATGTGGTGGGAAGTGTGTGCACTGGAGAGGGGTCGCTCTCATATCCCTCGGGAAAGGGGGACGCTGAGGCAGTGCTATCCACAGCAAAGCTGGCTATGTGCCAGCCTACAGGGTCAGGAACCAACTCCTCTCACATTTCACATTAGCATTTCATTCATTATTCTTCATTCTTCCTTTTTACCTTTTTTCATGAGAGAGAATACATACTAGTGCCACGCCTACTCTGGTGGAGTCTGCTTAGCATGGGAAACCTGCTTTCAGACCAGAGAATGGGGCTTCACAGAAGCCTATCTCTGAGAATGGGACTTCACTGAAGTCTACCTCAGAGAAAGAGGCTTCAAAGAGGCCTACCTCTGAGAATGGGACTTCACCGAAGTCTACCTCAGAGAATGGGGCTTCAAAGAGGCCTACCTCCTGGAAAGGCTGGCAAGCCCCTGGGAAAGATGTGTTTCTGTCCCTGCTTTTCTTTTCTTCACTGTATAAGAGTGCCTATTAATCTTTTACTGTTTCTGCTGCTCATCGTACTTACTCATGCTCAACGTTCCCTTATTTAAGGCTCTTTCTTAAGAGTGTTGACAACTCCAACATCTGATGAGTGTCTTAAAAATATGACTAACTCACCAGAGTTAAGTGCTGCCCTGAAACCCCTCTTATGGAGGCTAGTAGACAAGTCATAAGTAAATATAAAAGTATTGGAGGTTTCACGACGTCACTTCAGCAGAAGGAATTGTTTGTAAGAGATTTACAAGAAGCTGTAGGCATGGCTAGAGCAGAAAGAATGTATGGCAATTGCTGGGATAACTACTTAGGAGAAAGAACTTCCTGTTACTCTCTTTCATTTACTAAGAGACTTGCTAGATCTAGGCCTCCTTGGTGCTTACTATTAAAGAAGGAACAGGAAAGATCTTATGGGACAGTTAAGGCCTCTATAGAAAAAAGTAATGGTTAATTGGTGACAAACATCGAAACCCACTGTATTCCTTAAAAATACAGATAAGCCGGAAACAAGTGCCTACCGGGAGACCAGCTGGTGACCACCCAAGAATGAAGCCCTGCAACAAGATTGTGTAACCTTTTGCTATAAAAGCTTGTTATCCTCTGCATTAAATCCCACTCAGCATCCACTCTTGGGTGTGAGTTGTCTGTTTGCCATCTCCCCACCTATTCCAGTTCCTCCACCAGGTGTCCTGCGTCGTCCTGACAGAGCCGGTCTGTGCCATAATAGAACTCTTTTTCCCAAATACAAAATCACACTTTAATATTTAAGATATAATAGGGAGTGATTGTACTGAATTGTTGTGCATATTTTACCTTAGAATGTAGGAGAGAATGTCATTAACAGTGAAGCCCAAGGAATTGCTTCCTCATTCTAAAGCAAGGTGACTTGCTTTTGACAGGACTACCAAATCGTACCAAAACCATATTACTTCTCCTTTTGCCAACCTAGAGAATCCCATTTTCTTTTGTTAACTTTTTCTAGGAACTGACTAGTAAATGAGATAGACTTACTTTTTCAGAAAAACTGAGCTTACAGTGACAGTGACAGATTCATAGCTACCAGATTTAATTACCAGATTTCAACACAGCCTGGAGCAGATGTACAGTTTAGCTTCACAACATCTACCTTGGACTTGGCATCACTGCATGGAGACCGACTTTTGAAAGCATTTCCTTTGATCTAATTCATCCACTTGCACTGCCCATCTTCCTGACACTGAGGGGCTCTGAGGGCTGTCGCCCAGACACTGGTCTCTGCGTTTACAGTCCGACCGAGGAATGACACACAGTTTGTAGTGTGGCGGGACGCTGCCTAAACCAACTGCAATCGGGGTAAGGTCAATGGCCGCGGGGTCCACCAGAGACTTCAGATTAAAATGCTGCAGGATAGCAGACAGGAGCAGAAACAATTCCATGCGGGCCAGGCCTTCTCCGACACACACTCGTTTTCCTAGAAGTAACAATACTGATGAGACAAGAAGGGAGCCTCCAGAGGTAATTAACACTATTAATCGTAGGGCCTCAATGGGAGAGCAGGAGGGGCGATAGGCAACTAAAGCCTAAAGCAGAAGACACCCTCCCAGACGATGAGAAGCACAAAACATATTGACAAAACACAAGAATATTAGTAACTGATTCAAGGAGCAGATTGTATACTACAACAATCATGCAGAACTCAGCTGTAATAACTAGTGTCAGAATAGAGTATTGATAAATAAAAACAAAAAGTTACAATAAATAGTTGTTAAATCAAATTTTAAAAACCAGCATTAGGTTAGGGAAATTGTTTCCAACCAGTGAAGAAGGAAACATCTAATGCTCCCCCTGATGCCCCCAGGAAAGACAGTGATTGAGGTTAGAAGCCTGTTCAAACAGGAGGTGTTCATCTATCAAGTTGGTCCTAGGAGCCTCCTTCACCAGAACCCTGGTGAGGCACCGGCATGGGAACAAGGCACCCAGTCATATCAGAGAAGGCCTTGCTACTTCCTAAAGAGAGAGAGACTACATAATCAAAGGCTGCAGGGCTTTTGTTTTGTTTTGGTTACTAAGCCTTGTTTAAAATGATGAGGAATTAGGAAATATGTTTTGGGGGTTTTTTTGGTTGGTCCTGGGCTTGAACTCTGGGCTTGCTGGGCTTGGGCATTATCCCTGAGCTCTTCAGCTCAAGGTGAAGGCTCTACCACTTGAGCCACAGCACTACTTCCAGTTCTCTAGTGGGTAAGAGGTAAGAGTCTCATGGACTTTTCTGCCCGGGCTGACTCTCAACTGTGATCCTCAGATCTCAGCCTCCTCCTGAGTAGCTAGGTTTACAGGCATGAGCCACCAGCGCTCGGCAAGAAATATGGTTTTGAGATATTCTTACTATGTCCAGAAAAGTAGACACAGTTTAACAATGAATGTAAAAACACATTCCATCCAAAACATTGAATGGATAAAAGATGTAATCTAACTTCTCTGAACAGAGAGGAACATGCTCAGATCATGTTCTACATACAAACAGGGTCATGGCAGGACTGGGTGTGGTCCATGTTGGAGTGATGGCAAGACAGACAAGGAGTGGAAATGAGGAGTGGAGGATGTGACCCAGGAAAGCATTACTCTGGGACCCTGCTTACCTGCAGAAAATGGCTTAAAATAGTCGCTGTACTTGAACTTCCCATTTTCATTCAAAAAGTGCTCTGGCTTAAATTTATCTGGTTCTGGAAATTCTTGCCTGTCATACAAAAGTGAATCCAGGGCTGGAACTACAACTGTGCCCTAGAAAAAGTAGACACATTGGTCAGTCAGCTTTAGAAAATATGGTCTTTCACCTGGAACTCCCAATGAATAAAAGATTATCTGATTTTTATTGTGCAGGATATTAAATATATAGTTAAGAAAGTTGTTTAGTTAAGGACTAGACAGAAAACAACCAGGAGTCAATCCTAAATGAGATGACAACCTGAAACTTTTCACAAAATTAAAACCCTTGTCTTGGTTGGTGATTTTGGCTCCTGGGGTTAGAATGTGCTACGATTTCCAGGCCTCCTTTAGGGATGTACTCTCCGAGTATGCCCGTTTCTCTAGTCACCACGTCACGCGAGAACATCCCTGGCAGTAGGGTGGGAGTGCTGACCTGGACCACCATCCAGTCACCCTCACGACAGAAGCCCTGGAATTCCTGTCTGCACCCCAGCAGGCAAAGGGTGAGCCAGTCATCAGGACAAGGCTCACAGGAGGCATTGCATCTTGTCTCTGACCTTGGGAATCCGGTATCCTCGGAACATGATGTCCCGCGTCACCTCATGGGGAAAATTGGAGGGTATAAGGTTGATGAATCTCTGAATCTCATGCACCACAGCATCCATGTAGGGCATCTCCAGCCTGTCTTTGACGGCAGGGACGCGACTTGGCCCAATAACCCTGTCGATTTCTTCATGAAGTTTCTCTGCCAAGATATGAATGAGATCCATTTAAAGAGCTGATCCTGATCAAAGTAAATTGTATGCCCATATGGACATGTCTAAAGGAAACCCCTTGGTACGATTAATTGGTGCTAATAAAAATGTGAGAATAGACGAATACCTTGATTTCCCATCCACATCCTCCCGTGTATCTAATCCATTTTCCATCTACCCACTCATCTACCTATCACCTGCCCGTTCATCTTCATACCACCCTCCTACTCACCTGCCCACCACTCGGTTACATACCTGTCCCTCTATCCATGCACCTCTCATCCATGCACACATCTATCCTATCACCCTCTCACCATCCACCAAGCTACCATGTGTCACATTTATGTTACATCTTAAATTTGGTACCCAGATAATTCAAAATCTGGATAATTTCCTTATAAATGTCAACAAGACCTAAAGTCTCACATTCCTGGATGTGAGATTGATATTCAGTCAATAGAAATCTTGTAATCTATTATCTCACCTAATGATGGTTTATCCAGTTATTTTCAGGAATAAAGAATAATAAAAAGGTCTTTGAAGTTTTTCCTTGCAGAGAAATACTTGTCATTATTACCCATGGCTGCTTTGCTCTGTGCTTCAAAATTATATGGAGGGAAGATGGGCACCGGTGGCTCATGCCTGTAATTCTAGCTGCTCAGGATACTCAGATCTGAGAATCGCGGTTCAAAGCCAGCCTGGGTAGGAAAGGCTGTGAGCCTCTTATCTCCAATAAACCACTAGAAAACTGGAAGTGGTGCTGTGGCTCAAGCGGTAGAGTGCTCGCTTTGAGCTGAAGAACTGTGGGATAGGAAACAAGCCCAGAGTTCAAGACCCATGACCAATACAAAAAACAAATAAGGGTAACAATGGAACTGGACATGCATACTCCCCTTTGTTTGGATGTGCTGTGTGGTTGAGCTTGAGAATGGTACACAAACGTTTTGCCACTCAAATTATGCTCTAGCCTGTGTGTGTGTGTGTGTGTGTGTGCATGCGCGCGCGCATGCTGGACTGAGGATTAAACTAAGGGCCTGGGCACTGTTCCTGTGGTTGATGCTCAAGGCTAGTGTTCTACCACTTGAGCCATTGCTCCCCTTTCAGCTATTGGCTGGTTAATTAGAGATCGTCTTGTCAACATTCCTGCCATATTTGAATAACCATTCTAAGATCTTAGTCTCCCGAGTATCTAGTATTACCGGCATGAACAACCAGTGCCTAGATTTTTATTTTGTTTTGACACTGAGTCTCACCACTACCTTTTGCAAGGCTGGCCCACACCTACAAAGTAGCTTGAATTACAAATGTGTCCCATAATACCTGGCCACAGACTGCTTGGAATCTGAGAGTCCCTGTCTGCTAGAGCTAACATAGCCATTAGAAAATTTCTCAATCGGGGGTGGGGGGAGAGGCTGGGAAGGGATGTGAAGGGTAAACAAAGGAGGAGGCTACAATGCTTGATAAGAAATGTACGCATTATCCTGCCCATGTTATTGTAACCCCTCTGTACGGTGTGATCACAAAAAAGTAAAATAAAATAAAATTTAAAAAAAAAGAAAATTTCTCAATCCTTCTCTGTTTGAAATCACCCAGTAAACTTTAGGAAACATTAGATGAAAAAGCAAACTTCAATATGTCATTTATAGCATGGAAACCAGGTAGAGGATTAAGCTGTATACAGCAAAGATGTGAATGGGCATTGAGTTAATAGTAAATGCTCTGAGGGACAATAGGTAGCAAACCTGAAACAGCGCCATCTCTGGACAGGCAGGCAGGAGTTGGTAGGGCTTTGGCTGTCTCTGACCATGTACATGTTAAATTTGGCAATGAGCGTTGGGGAGTTGTCATATTTACTTTATGTCTCTATTAGGAATTCCTCATAATTAATAACTTTTCTGTCGGTGGTGGGCTCACACTCTGGATCTGGGCACTGTCCCTGAGCTTTTCAGCTCCAGGCAAGCGCTCTACCATGACAGCCACATCATCACTTCCATTTTTCTGGTGGTTAATTGGAGATAAGAGTCTCATGGAGTTTCCTACGCAGGATAGCTTTGAACCACAATCTTCAGATCTTGCCCTCCTGAGTGGCTAGGATTACAGGCATGAACCACTGATACCTGGTTTCAAAATTAATCATTTTAAATCTTTGTTAGATCATGGTTATCATGGTACAGTGATCTACACTTAGTTCTCATAGCACAGTGGCCAAAAGTTGGTTTTTTTTATTTTGGTCGGTTGTGGGGTGGAACTCTGGGCTTGGGCGCTGTCCCTCAGCTCTTCAGCTCAAGGTAAGCGCTCTAGCACTTGAGCTGCAGCGCCACGTCCGGTTTTCTGGTGGCTTATTGGACATAGGATTCTCACGGTCTTTCCTGCCAGGCTGCCTTTGAACCATGGTCCTCAGATCTCAGCCTCCTGAGTACCTAGGATTTCAGGCATGAGCCACCGACACGCAGCTTGGTCAAAAGGTTTTCTATGGGCTTGAAGCCTGACTCAGGGATAGAGTACATGCTTAATATGCACAAAGACCTGGGTTCAATCCCAGGTTTTTTCTTATACATGCTGCCCATGCATACAATCTCTCTCTCTGGACTTCTGGCTCCTTCATCCTTCACATTTCTGTGTGACAAAAACCAAAAATGTTTCTGGCTGAAGGACCAGGGATCAGGCCTGACCGTGGAGCTCTCATGCACCCACTGCCTGGGGCCATGGCTTCATTCCACACTGGCTCTCAAGACCTGGTGAGCTGGAAGAACACAGCACATTGAAGGTCTGCCCTTTGCCCAGAACTTAGTCCAGGTCCAGTCAGCAGCAAGTGTGCTTGCAGCAGTGCTCTGGACAGAGTGTACCAAGGAAAAATGGTGACAGGGCTCCAGATCTACAGGTTCCCTCACCTCACTTCTCGTTACTTGGAGGTTAGCACCAACAAGCTGTTTCTATTGAATTGTCCTCACCTTGCCTCTACCTGGCTGGGGGAGAGGGCAGGGCATGACCCTCTGCACAC
>NW_012267617.1:31667-33063 GCF_000151885.1 Dipodomys ordii | reverse complement strand
AGTAGCATCCAGGACCATGGGCCTTCTGGAACGCACATCAAGTTGGTGACCAAGGCTTGAGGATGGGGTTTACATCCTACCTGTAACAGGTATGAAGCAAACTCCGAGGTCCTGGAAATGTTCCACTGAAAAGGCCACTGTGGTGGCATCTTCATGAAGGTATACCTAGGAAGTCTCATTAACTGTATAAAATGGGTTAAATTTTATGATATATAAATCACACTTCAATAATGCTAATAAAGAAGGGAAAATATGGTGAGAAAGTGGGATGGTCCTTAGAATGGAAGCCATTAAATACTGTCCAAAGTGCTGAAGTTGCTGCAGTATTTTTTTTTTTGGTCACTTGTGGGGCTTGAACTCTGGGCCTGGGCACTGTCCCTCAGCTCTTCAGTTCAAGGCAAGCGCTCTACCACTTGAACCACAGTGCCACTTCTGGTTTTCTGGGGGTTAATTGGAGAAGAGTGTCATGGACAATTCTGCTCCAGCTGGCTTGGAACTGTGATCCTCTGATCTCAGCCTCCTGAGTAGCTAGGAATACAGGATTGAGGCACTGGAGCCTGGCTTTTTTTTTTTGCTCGGTCTGAGAGCATGAACCCTGGGCCGAGGCAATGACCCTGAGCTCTTCAGCACAAAGCGAGCGCTCTACCACTTCAGCCACAGTGCCACTTCCAGTTTTCTGGTGGTTTATTGGAGATAAGAGTCTCATGGACTTTCCTGCCCAGGCTGGCTTTGAACCACATTCCTCAGTTCTCAACATCTTGAGTAGCTAGCTGTGGCATGAGCTACACGCCCCCAGCTGGCTTGGAGTATGCTTAATGATAGCTAGATAGCTTCCAAGGAGTGGATCTTCTGGGCATCTGTGGCTGTAACTATTGGGGAACAGAGCATATGAGGGAGCAGCCTGTCTTGGACATCTTCTATGCCTGGATAACTGTGGTTCAGCAAAGCACAATGGCACTCTTGTCTTGTTCAGCCCTCAGAGCTCTCGGTCATGTTCTTTCTCCACCAAAGCGGACACTGAGTCTACTCAGCAGGCCTGACACTGTGGTCCTCCCTACTAGACACTGCTGCTACCAGTACAGAACCAGAAGGAAGCAAGGCCTGGCCCACTGGGAGTGACCAGTAAATAAATACATGTCACACGGGGTATCTACAGGTTTATAACATCATCCATCAGCCAAAAGTAGGGAGAGGAGAGAATAATCAGACTGCCCTGTGTGATTTCATGAGTATCCAGGAAGACCCTTAACAGCAATGAAATGCAGGAGCCACAGTCTTGGTCACTTGCATGTGCTCCTACAAGTCAAGCCTGAGACAGAGCATGGCCTGGAAACAGGACTTGAATGTCTCTGCTGAGAGCTGAATCGAGCATCCCATTCCAATTCAACAGCCATTT
>NW_012267617.1:29428-31617 GCF_000151885.1 Dipodomys ordii | reverse complement strand
GCCCATCCACCCTTCTCCAATCCTCCCAAGAGTGGAAAGAAGAGCTCAGTGGTCATGCTGAGCCCAATGTGTCTTAAACAATAAAAGAGCATCAAGAGCAACCAGGGTGAACACTCTAGATGCCAGCAAGTGGGATATGGCCTCAGTCTGAAAAGTATACCACATCCTCCTTCTATTCTATGCCAGATACCTTCTCCATTTCCACCAGCAGGCAGTCAGTCACATCACGGGGACAGTTGAGATCCAAAGACTGGAGATGTTCCTTGGCTTTTTCAAGTGTGTACTGTTTTATTTCAGACACATTTTTAAGCAGTTTTCTGTGGCTTCCAGGCAGGAAGCGTAGGTAGCCTGATGAAATGTTATAAAGCTAAAAGGAAGAATATGTTACTGTATTATTTTTCTGGATGCCACATCATTTTATGTGCTGGGATCATAAACCCCAAACATTCATGCCTGAGATAACCATACAATTTAGGATATTTTGTGCAACAATGTCTTTGTGGTGAGAGTAATTATTCTCCCAGGCATTATATCTCTGTGATGAAAATGTGCTGACTTGTGGATGAAAAGCATGGTTGGGTTAGGACAAAGATACTCATGGACGCATAGACATCTCTTAAAGGGCTCCTGGAACTATCTAGTCAAATACTTTGTGACCTGCTCCTGTTCTAGGGCTTTTCTAAACCTTTCTATCCCATATGACCTAAATTGACCCTCTATTTCTATGGTAACTGTACAACCAAAGATTAATGAAAAGGAACCAAATAACTACCTGGAGCCAAGGAGTGCTAAGCAAGTAGAAGTCCTCATTGAACAAACGCATGAGCCTATGAACCGTCCTGTCATTATAATCGAAGCGCCTGTTGAAGAGGATGTCGGCGATGACATTGCAGGGTGCACAACCAATGAGAAAAGTAGGGTCAAAGGGCTGGCCTGGAAAACAGGTGAGATGTTAGAGCCCATGTTGGGAAAGGACACTAGCCATGGCTGGCTAGCCATCCCCTCAGACTCCACTGAGTCCGCACCAGTCCCTGTGAGAACAGGGCCTTCTCAACTGTCTTCACGTTTCAGTGCTCTCTAGAGCGCAGCAGTCACACTTGCTGTGCATCTTGCACACCAAGTTACAGAGTAGAACTGGAAATGAATCAAGAGAGCAGTGCCTGAGAAGCATCGTCACTCTCTCCTGGAGGAGAGTAGCTGCCTACCACTTCCAGGTTGTTCAGAGCCTTCTCGGGGCCTGTCCAGGACCCTCCTCCCTCGGTCTGCCTGGGAAGACTCACCCTGGGTCTTCCTGAGCTCCTCCACCAGGAAGCGAGCCTCCCTCTGGATGCGCTCCTCATTGCCCTGTTTCCCCATCCCATGGTCTCGGAGGATGCTCAGGGAAAACCGGCGGATATCCCTCCAGGTGTGAGAATTGTTGAAAATAATTCCTGAAAAATAGGGGCCAGCAGAATTTACTCCCATTGTACAAGTCTCAAATAAACAGGAGGACTGGGGTGACCCCATCAGAGGCTCAGTACCAGTTGTGATGTGAAACTGTGGAACAAGTTCCCAAGAAGGGAAGGGGCAGGCCTTGATCCTCTGGCACATTCAACCCTTCCTGGATGTCTGCGTTTTGGCTGCAGTTTATTATCTTTGGTTTTACACTTACTGCTAGTCTTTTCCATGCTAAACAACAATGAAACCTCCACAGCAAAATCAAGAGAGCTAGTCACTTTCTGCCTATCAACAAAATTCTTGTGTGGCCTTCTGTTCCCATGGATTTTAATCATCAAGTTCGAATCTTCTCAACTCTCAGCACTGTGGCTTTGCAGCAATCTCATTCACGAAGCTCTGAAGGCCTCCGGACTCTGCTGTGGGCACCTCAAGCTGGGAAGACTGAGCAATTCCCCCTCAGCAAGCCTTCTAGGACACAGTCCTACCCTGCCTTTCCCTCCTCCAGAATGTGGCCTGCTGGACTCTCAGGAGCATGGAGACACTTGGAATGAACAGATCTAAAACCACTTTCTTTTGTCCTTGAAAGTGTTAATAGAGACTTGCGTCACTTGCAACGAGTTTCAGCAGTCCAGGGCCGCCACAGCCCAACTCTGTTCCTGCCAAGCAGAGTCTCTGGCGCCTTGTGCTTCCTGTACTCCAGAGGCCCCTGTCCCTTCCTCTCTACCTCCTCCCTCCTCTTCATTTATCCATGG
>NW_012267617.1:26538-28564 GCF_000151885.1 Dipodomys ordii | reverse complement strand
GACACCCTCCCAGACGATGAGAAGCACAAAACATATTGACAAAACACAAGAATATTAGTAACTGATTCAAGGAGCAGATTGTATACTACAACAATCATGCAGAACTCAGCTGTAATAACTAGTGTCAGAATAGAGTATTGATAAATAAAAACAAAAAGTTACAATAAATAGTTGTTAAATCAAATTTTAAAAAACAGCATTAGATTAGGGAAATTGTTTCCAACCAGTGAAGAAGGAAACATCTAATGCTCCCCCTGATGCCCCCAGGAAAGACAGTGATTGAGGTTAGAAGCCTGTTCAAACAGGAGGTGTTCATCTATCAAGTTGGTCCTAGGAGCCTCCTTCACCAGAACCCTGGTGAGGCACCGGCATGGGAACAAGGCACCCAGTCATATCAGAGAAGGCCTTGCTACTTCCTAAAGAGAGAGAGACTACATAATCAAAGGCTGCAGGGCTTTTGTTTTGTTTTGGTTACTAAGCCTTGTTTAAAATGATGAGGAATTAGGAAATATGTTTTGGGGGTTTTTTTGGTTGGTCCTGGGGCTTGAACTCTGGGCTTGCTGGGCTTGGGCATTATCCCTGAGCTCTTCAGCTCAAGGTGAAGGCTCTACCACTTGAGCCACAGCACTACTTCCAGTTCTCTAGTGGGTAATTGGAGGTAAGAGTCTCATGGACTTTTCTGCCCGGGCTGACTCTCAACTGTGATCCTCAGATCTCAGCCTCCTCCTGAGTAGCTAGGTTTACAGGCATGAGCCACCAGCGCTCGGCAAGAAATATGGTTTTGAGATATTCTTACTATGTCCAGAAAAGTAGACACAGTTTAACAATGAATGTAAAAACACATTCCATCCAAAACATTGAATGGATAAAAGATGTAATCTAACTTCTCTGAACAGAGAGGAACATGCTCAGATCATGTTCTACATACAAACCGGGGCATGGCAGGACTGGGTGTGGTCCATGTTGGAGTGATGGCAAGACAGACAAGGAATGGAAATGAGGAGTGGAGGATGTGACCCAGGAAAGCATTACTCTGGGACCCTGCTTACCTGCAGAAAATGGCTTAAAATAGTCGCTGTACTTGAACTTCCCATTTTCATTCAAAAAGTGCTCTGGCTTAAATTTATCTGGTTCTGGAAATTCTTGGCTGTCATACAAAAGTGAATCCAGGGTTGGAATTACAATTGTGCCCTAGAAAAAGTAGACACATTGGTCAGTCAGCTTTAGAAAATATGGTCTTTCACCTGGAACTCCCAATGAATAAAAGATTATTTGATTTTTATTGTGCAGAATATTAAATATCTAGTTAAGAAAGTTGTTTAGTTAAGGACTAGACAGAAAACAACCAGGAGTCAATCCTAAATGAGATGACAACCTGAAACTTTTCACAAAATTAAAACCCTTGTCTTGGTTGGTGATTTTGGCTCCTGGGGTTAGAATGTGCTACGATTTCCAGGCCTCCTTTAGGGATGTACTCTCCGAGTATGCCTGTTTCTCTAGTCACCACGTCACGCGAGAACATCCCTGGCAGTAGGGTGGGAGTGCTGACCTGGACCACCATCCAGTCACCCTCACGACAGAAGCCCTGGAATTCCTGTCTGCACCCCAGCAGGCAAAGGGTGAGCCAGTCATCAGGACAAGGCTCACAGGAGGCATTGCATCTTGTCTCTGACCTTGGGAATCCGGTATCCTCGGAACATGATGTCCCGCGTCACCTCATGGGGAAAATTGGAGGGTATAAGATTGATGAATCGCTGAATCTCATGCACCACAGCATCCATGTAGGGCATCTCCAGCCTGTCTTTGACGGCAGGGGCGCGACTTGGCCCAATAACCCTGTCGATTTCTTCATGAAGTTTCTCTGCCAAGACATGAATGAGATCCATTTAAAGAGCTGATCCTGATCAAAGTAAATTGTATGCCCATATGGACATGTCTAAAGGAAACCCCTTGGTACGATTAATTGGTGCTAATAAAAATGTGAGAATAGACGAATACCTTGATTTCCCATCCACATCCTCCCGTG
>NW_012267617.1:18395-20418 GCF_000151885.1 Dipodomys ordii | reverse complement strand
TTACCTGTTGTCTTTTCTTTGGCATCTAATGGTGTGACACCAGCCAAGATGCACCTGACATTACCTCACAGCTGGCCCGGGCCAATGCCAGACACATCAGCCTCACAGTCATCCCACTACATGGTCCTTGTGTGGCAAAGCCATTCTGCATGCTGCATGCCTGAGGTGTACCATTGGTTATCACTCTTGGATATTACTATTAATTCCGTTAATTCTTAACTAGGCTAGTACTGGATAACAATTTAAAACCCTCACATAAGATAATTCCCAATGCTTTGTCACTAAAATAACAATGTTTATATTACCTTGTTTAAGGACTTAGGAACATCCTTCAAATCCACACTGAAAAAGTTCCCAACAATAGGCAGTGGGAAGGGCCCCGGGGGCAGGTTCCAGCTGCTGAGTATCTGCCTCCAGAAGGATATGACCAGGAGGGAGACCATCCACACCAGTAGAGCCACGGTGATACCAAGGGCAGCCATGGCATCTGGGGTCCTGGGCTGACTTGTAGGGATGACCTGCATGGAAAGCAAGACTTTTATAATGCATTATTGAGAGGAGGGTGACCCACAGACCAATGACACTTGCTCTTTCCCTTGGCCCCAGGGATTGGCTGGTTATTAGCTGCTGCTGGGCAGCACTTCAAAGTGTGATCCCTAGAGTAGTTGCCTATTGGAAGTTGCATCTGTGGTTTGGCAAGGATGAGGCTGGGTTTGCCAATATGTGATCCTTGTCACATTGCCAGTAAACACATCAACCATTCACCAGCCCATAGGCCAGTCCTGGGGGTGGGAGACTGCCCTCCCCCTTGATACAGCAAGGGCATTCAGATCATGTTTACATGAGTTTGATGGGGTAGGGTTATGTAATGTAACATCAGGCAAGTGTGACGGGTCCAGACAGTCTAGAGGTTAAGTAGTGCAAACATCTTTTACCTTCCAATCAGAATTGTCTTAGCTGCCCCAGGACACTTGGATCATCACTTGGAAATTGTGGAGAAGGGAAAATTAACTTATGAGCCCTCTTCCAATTTGGGAAATCAACTAGAAAATTCAGTGGGAAGAAAAAGCAAAGAAAGGCAGTTGACTAATTTTTAGAGTTAGTCTCTAGGTTTAAAAGGTACACCAATATACATAGTATGTGCCTTTTGCTGAATATATGCATGTAACTCTAGCTAATATGTGCATTTGTGTGTGGAGGGGGTCTATATAGTACTGAGGCTCTAACCTGAGGCCTTATTCAGGTATATAACTTGTAAAGGTCATAATTTTGTTGTAGAGAATTAAGTGGAAATCTTTCTCCATTATCACTCTTTCTTTTTTAATTCAATTTCATTGTAAATGTGATACACAGAGGAGTTGCAGTTACGTAAGTAATGAGGACATTTCTTGTTGAACCTGTAACTCCCCTAGTGTTCTCCCACTTCCCCCTACCATCCCCGCCCGCTCCCCATCCCCTTCTCCCGAATTTGTAAAGGTCATTTCCAACATCATGTCTTTTGGGTATCTCTGTTGCCCTGGCTCACCTTTTGTCCTTGGTTATTACCCTTTGTTATTACCCTTTCCTTCCCCAAATCAGATAAACTTATATACAAGAAATGGATAACAAAATCATAATCATTGACTGTTGGGAGCCGACAGTAAAGCTCCAAGGTCATCTTGACCCTTGTGCTCACTTAAAGGCACATACAAGGAACTGGCTTTCATGAAAAACACCAGGTGTCCGGGTTTGCCTTGCTATGTCTGTAGAATTTGTTTTACTTTCTATCAGTTGACCATGTCTTGTTTCTTTCTGCACCCTTGTTTTTACTAAAGACGTTTCTTGCTTTTCTGCACTATGGTGACCTTAAGTTACCTCTTGACTTCTAATAGTATAAATAAGGAGAGTTAAAAATAAACGGGGCTGCAGTCTTGAGCTGCAGACCTCCCGACCCCATCCTTTGTCTTATATCTTTATTTTTCCATCCTCGCCCCCTAAATCAGGAGTCCCTTTGGTTGCCGGCTGGTTCCGGCAATTGGCGCCC
>NW_012267617.1:14182-16317 GCF_000151885.1 Dipodomys ordii | reverse complement strand
AGAGTTCTGGTAGAGATGAAGATAAACTGGGGCCCATTAGTCCCAACTCAGCCTTTGGTTGTTGTCTTGTCTAGTTCTGTTTTAGAATTGGTACCAGTTTCAAATGTACGTACAACTGATTTTGATTTTTGCGCGCTTTAAGATCTGTGTGTGTTTTGTATGTGTTTGTGAACATGTTCAAGATAAAAATTATCAACATGCTGTAACAATTGTGAGCTTAAATTTAAAAGGTTATGAGGTTTGGACATTACCAAAAATTTAAAAAAAATTCACATTGTTTTAAGTGACTTTTTAAGGATTCTTTAGCTTAAAAAATTAAAAAATCTGGTATTTTAAAATGCATAAGGCTGTTTACACTGTAATCAAGTTATCTGGCTTAACAGAAATGCATTGGCTGTTTGAAATTTAGTTCTCTTGGCTAAAATTTGGGGATAAATATTAAAAGTTTAAATATAAAAGTTTGTTTAACACTGTAAAAGACATTACCTGTTCTGTCTGTCTAAAACTGTGTGTTTTCATTCAAAAAACAAGAGATAAGAAAAGGAAAAAAACTTAAAAGCCAACAAAAGACCTATCTTTAGGGACAAGGGGTAAACAGACAAAAGTGCAGTTCAGCTGGTCATACATGGTGGGACGGGCCATGGGAGGAGTCCACGCATGGTAAAAGAGGACAAGCTGGCACAAACGCAGTTCATCTTATCCTAAAGAGTGAGATTAGGTGCGTGCCCATTCCACAGGAAGGGCCAAGTGGCCCAGCTTTGTTCTGTCCTTTTTCTCTACAGATAAATACTAGAAACATGATGGTAAAAATTAGTGATGTGATGATCTGATTAGTATTGCTAAAACTGCCCCATGGACTTAAAAAGAGGGTTAAAAAATGTTTTTGTATAATATGACTTGCTTTCTATGATGTTTTATAATTGGGATATGTTTTTAAAAGTCATAAATGTGTTAAGTTTAACTTCTTGATAGAGTGATGGTGATTGTAATTCTTGCATTAAGAAAAAATTTGAGTTTAAAAGTTTTAATGTGTATCTGTTTTAAAACAAGCAGCCAAGAGACAATGAGTGACACTTGGCCTCAAGATTTTAAGGGATTTTTTTATGTAACTAAAAACTAAAATAATAAAAGAGATTAATAGGAGGCTTAAAAAATAGGAATGGATTTGTGAATATAAAGTTGAAAGACCCCAGACTTCTGGGATACTTTCGTCAACTGGAGGGCACCCCAGAAAACTCAGACTCCAGGCCAGGAGATGCAATAAGCAAGAGGAGTTTATTTGACATTTGCGCAAACTGTCTCTCTGCCTTAGCACAGGAGAGAGCCCTGAACCCCGGTTACAGTCATTCTTAAAGGCAAAAACCACAAGATTAGCATATAACACCAGGTGTCCCCAGGAAGTTTAAAAGTCACTATGTACTCCAGCAATCATTTTTACTATGTGGGGAAGTTTATAACACTCTTTGTAAAACAATTGGCCAGATGATCAAAGGGAGGTAGTCACTCTGGGAGATAAGGGTCAGGGAGTTTACATAATTACAGGCTTGTGATTAACATTTGGCCTAGTTTGCTGGGCTCACCTGATGGTCCTTATCTTGAGCCCCCTATACTGAGAATTTTTACACAGGGATGCAGAGGAACATACTCTTTGTTCTTTATCTTGGGTCCCTATCTTGGGTCCCTATCCTGGGTTCCATTTGGCCACTTAGGGAATTTTCAAACAGGAACCAGAAAAACATACCTGTTTGTTCTTTATCTATGACCACAAACCTTGTCCCAGGGGCTGGCATCTGGGCATCTGAGAATTTTTACTCCATTACTTATTTCCAGAAGGGAGGGGGGTTAGTGCTAGGGCAAGCAAGTTTACAGAAGCAAAACCAGCAGTTAGCAATTGTAAAGTGTAACTCTAATTTTTAATCTTTCAAAGTTTAAAAGCAAAACTGTTCTTAACATTTGCCTCAAAGTAAAAAAATTAGGATTACCAAAATAATTGCTTAATTGCTATTCCAGTTTGCTCTTATAAGTTTTTTTAAGTTTCCAGCAAGCCAAGGGCAAAGCACAGAGGATTCTTATAAGTTTGTCAGATGTAACTTTGGCTCTTAACAAGTTTCAGGTAAGAGCATGCTTAATAGCTA
>NW_012267617.1:11748-13228 GCF_000151885.1 Dipodomys ordii | reverse complement strand
AACACCCCTGAGTCAGCTTGAAGAAGTTACAGAAGATGAATCTTCGCCCATCATCCCCTTTTTAGAACAAGGGACCAGAGTCATAAAAAAAAGGGTGACAAAATACACACACACACACACACACACAAAAGAAAAAGACATGGAAAATAGTAGTACAGGCCTGAACTCTCTATATCTGCCTAAAAAATCAGCCTTATTAAAAGAACTATCTAGTTTAAAAAGTTGTCATCTTGGTAAATTGTCCTGGGCTATTGTCTATATAGTCTTAAAACTAGTGGGCCCACAACCTGCCAAGCCTATATATTACTTGTATCCTTAACCAGAAATTTACAGCCCAGCACAAGGTGTGACACAGTCACTTGGAGCCACTGAGAGACACTGCTGCTGCTGCTGCTACAGCCTGACAGTCACCTGGAGAAAATCTACATCGTTACCCTGACCACCTCCACCGTGGAAAAAGTAGACTAAACTCCTGCCTGATTCCATCTTTTGGATGGCTTCGCTTTGTCCATGTTACCATATGCCTACTCTAATTTTATTATGGCTACTCCTCTTGCCAGGGAGACTAACAAACATTGTATTGCCCATTCTCTACACTGCTTTGCCACTATGAGACTTCCTAAACATAGTAAAACTGATAATGGTCTGGGATATGTCGGACAAGCTTTTCAAAATTTTTGCAAATCTTATCAGATTATTCACACTACAGGTATTCCCTATAGTCCTCAAGGTCAAGGAATTGTTAAATGAACTAATGGTTTTCTCAAACATCAAATTTTTAAATTAAAAGGTGGGTAATTACACCCCATCTCTCCTGTTAATATTCTTTCTCATGCTTTGTTTGTACTAAATTTTTTAAACTTAGAATGTAATGGCCTTACCACAGCACAGCGTTTTGGGGGAAAAAAGAAAGCAAAGAGCTTTTGCTCAAGTAAAGTGGAAGGATCCTTTAACAGGTGCTTGGCATGGGCCTGATCCGGTTTTAACATGGGGTCGAGGACATGTTTGTGTTTTCTCGCAGGAAGAAAATGACGCCCGCTGGTTGCCTGAACGCTGCATTAGGATTGTGGAGACTCATTCAGATGACACAAATGCTGACACATTGGGCTTACGTGCCAGATCCCCCGATTGTGCACCCTACAACTTGGGAGGGAGTTGAAGTACTCATTCACGTGTATAGATCAGCATTCATTACAGCCCCGGATCCCTTCTTCCAGCACACTAAGATGAGAGATATCTCAGCTTCAGATATTGGAACTCCTTTTTGCTTTACCACCAGCTCTAAAGGCTCCATTCCAGGCTGTGTTATAATGCTATCCATGACTCATAAAATTTGATTCCCAGACAAAAATCAAATGTACAATATACAGATGATATCTTTGCCAACTGGGCACTTAGTTTATGCAAATTCTACTCCATCCTATAGGATACCCCATTGCATTAATTCTTCACAAGTAGTAGAATCTACAGGAGAGCCTCA
>NW_012267617.1:11027-11698 GCF_000151885.1 Dipodomys ordii | reverse complement strand
ACTGGGCACTTAGTTTATGCAAATTCTACTCCATCCTATAGGATACCCCATTGCATTAATTCTTCACAAGTAGTAGAATCTACAGGAGAGCCTCATCCAATAAGGTGCAGGCATGTGGAGCCATTTGTTACCAATTGTCCCGACCCGCAGGACTTCAACCAGGGCAATGAACCTAAGCGAGAAGGAATGAAGGGAAGGGACAAGAGACACGAAGAAGGACAGCAAGACAAGGATTCTGATCAAGCTGCCAAATTTTATTTTTCACACAGGGGTATTTATATGCTTAGAATAAGGAAGCCTTTTCATTGGGCGTAGCAGCTGTAGGATGCTTGCTTAAGGCAATGTGAAAAGGTGGTCAATAGCAGCTACCTGGTCTTTGTTTGGGGCAGGATGCAAAGACCAGATTCTGTGAATAGCCTGGAGAGATGTTCCAGCGAGATAGTCAACCTTATCATGCAGAGAGACTCCCTGCCGGGCTCTCGACAACCAATATTTCTGGAACTAATTCTCAATTAATGGACTGGTCTGGAGCTAATCTTACTAATAAGTACAATCTTGGACTGTGGTGGATGAATGAACACCCTCAACATCATGTTTGGACGCTGGTGGCTGCACTCAACAACATAACTTGGCCCAATTCATCCCTTTTAAAAATATTATAAATTGTGTAT
>NW_012267617.1:3858-10977 GCF_000151885.1 Dipodomys ordii | reverse complement strand
AACACCCTCAACATCATGTTTGGACGCTGGTGGCTGCACTCAACAACATAACTTGGCCCAATTCATCCCTTTTAAAAATATTATAAATTGTGTATCACCACCCCATGTCATTATGTATGGACCGTTTAATATTTCAATAGGAGCTAATTATTTTAATGTCACCTGTTCTAATTGTTCTTTTACTAATTGCTTATATAGCAGCATAACTGAATCCATCCTTATTGTTAGACAACCACCTTTTGTTATGCTTCCTGTAAATATTTCTGAAACTTGGTATAAAGATTCTGGCATTCAGGTGTTAAAACAATTGAAAGATCTAATGCGCCCTCGTAGATTTGTTGGGCTACTTATAGCTGGTGTTCTGGCCTTTATTTCGTTAGCTGCCTCCTCAGCAGCAGCTGCTGTGGCACTAACTCAAAATGTACAAACTGCCCATTATCTTAATCAGCTTGCTCATAATACTACACAGGCTCTACATTTTCAAGGTAGGATTGATAAGGTAGAACAAAAACTAGAAACATTATATGAGTCAGTATTATCTTTAGGAGAACAAGTTCGCGCTCTGCAAACTTTACAGCGAGTGTGCTGTCATGCCAGGTTTGATTTTATTTGTGTGACTCCTCATATATATAATGAATCAAATTACTCATGGGAAAAGGTTGTAGCACATCTTAATGGTATCTGGCACCATAATAACTTATCTTTAGATCTTTTTCAGCTTCACAGGCAAATAGCCGGATTAGAACAAGCCCCACCGCTGGACTCTAAAGTGGCCAAAATTGCTAACGAGCTGTTTGAACAATTTCAACGCTATATCCCTTCCCTGTCTAATGCTAAAGGATTGTTAATGACATTGCTTGGCCCCGGTGCACTTTTATTGTTGGTTTTTCTTTGCCTTCCTTGTATTATACGTGCTCTGCAAAACTCTTTTATGAGTTTAGCCAGCCAGCTACATAAGATCAAGCTCCAAATAAATGAGTTCCCCCCAAGAGGAACTGCAGCCAGAGACGAGTAGTCTGACCAACCTAAGACAGGGCCTTCAGCTTTGCTCTGAAGAAGTTCCCAAAGACGGGTAAGGCAGACAAGGTGATCCACCCAACCTAAGACAGGCGGGTTCGCTTCTTCAAAATGAAGACAGGGGAGATGTTGGGAGCTGACAGTAAAGCTCCAAGGTCATCTTGGCCCTTGTGCTCACTTAAAGGCACATACAAGGAACTGGCTTTCATGAAAAACACCAGGTGTCCGGGTTTGCCTTGCTATGTCTGTAGAATTTGTTTTACTTTCTATCAGTTGACCATGTCTTGTTTCTTTCTGCACCCTTGTTTTTATTAAGGACTTTTCTTGCTTTTCTGCACTATGGTGACCTTAGGTTACCTCTTGACTTCTAATAGTATAAATAAGGAGAGTTAAAAATAAACGGGGCTGCAGTCTTGAGCTGCAGACCTCCCGACCCCATCCTTTGTCTTATGTCTTTATTTTTCTGTCCTCGCCCCCTAAATTAGGAGTCCCTTTTGTTGCCGGCTGGTTCCGGCAACTGACAACAAGGGGTAAACCAAAGGAAAAAAGAAAACAAAAACATCACATTGTACATTAAAAAATGAAATAAAACTCATTTCCAAAACCTTCCGTCCTTTTTTTTTATTGTAAGTCATGGGTCTAACTCTGGGCCTGGGCACCGTCCCTCAGCTCTTCAGCTCAAGGCGAGCTCTCTACTGCTTGAGCCATAGCATCACTTCCAGTTTTCTAAAGGTTTACTGGAGATAAGAGTCTCACAGGCTTTCCTGCCTGGGCTGGCTTTGAACTGTGATCCTCAGATCTCAGCCTCCTGAGTAGCTAGGATTACAGGCATGAGCCTCCGACACCTAGCTACTTTCAATTGATTTTGATTAATTCCATTTTATTAAGACTTTTTTAAAATGTAAAAATAAGCCTTATTCTGGGGGCTCAGGAATATAATCCTAGCTACTTAAGAGGCTGAGATCTCAGCATTGAGATTTGAAGCAGTCCAATAGGACAAAGCTGTGAAACTCCTATCTGCAATTGGCAAGAAAAAAAGTGGAAATGTGGCTCAAGTGGTAGAGCACCAGCCTTGAGTAAAAAAAGTCCAGGAAGAGAACAAGGCCCTGTGCTCAAGACTAGTACTGACTCTCTCTGTTCCTCTCTCCCTCGCTCTGTCTACTTCTCTCTCTCCCTCTCTCTTTCTCATATATATATATATATACATATATATATATGTATATATAATATTAAGTTCTTTATTGCATTTTTTCTGTCAGTGAGTTAAATCTGGAAGACTGTGTTTTTGAAATATGTTGTTTTTGTTTATCTAGGGGTAATAATGAAGCTCCACATTTCTCTGCTTCTTCTATTATTTCCTTCAAATAGTCCACTTTCCTTAGAGCTATCTCTAGGTATTTTATGGAGATTTTTTGTGTGTGGTAATAATGAAGGTACTGATTTTTACTGTCTTCTGCCTGGTAATCTGTAAAGATCTTGGTTTGTGTATTGCCATCCTGGGCTTTTCTACATCTCTGGGGATATTAGAAAATAAATATCACAGTGGATTACTTATAAATGTTAGGATGTAGGACTTTGTGCTTGCAGGGTAGTCACTGTACCTCTGAGCCAAGCCCCAAGTGCTTTCCGGTTCAGCTGTTTGGGGGATGGTGGGTCTAGTGTTATCCTGGCTGGCACAGACATCAGTCCTCCTATTTTTGCTCCTACATCCAGCTGAGATGACAGGTATACACCACCACACCCAACTATCGGCTTGGTCAAGATGGGTCTCACTAGCTTTTCCTCCAGCTGGCTCTGAATGATGATCCTCCTGGCCTCTGCCTCCTGAGTAGTCAGGTTACAGGTGTGAGCCACTGTGCCTCTCTGAAAAGATACTCTTAATTGGAAAAGTAAAACACCCAAACAATATGGTGATGGATGAAGCCCAAAGTGAGTCCAAGCTCACCTCCCCGAGGTAGCTTCCATATTTTAAAATTCATTAAGAAAGAAAACATGCAACTAATTCTCTTTTTATGATTTTGAATTTTATTTTATGCCTTCTAAAATATTTCTTTTGTAATTTCATTCTGTATATCAGGGAGTTTGAATTGTTGTCCAGGGCCCTTTTGTTTTGACCTGAAGAACTTCGTTAGTGTTTCTTGTAAGACGGGACTGCTTATGGCCTGCTCCCAGTTATATTTCTCTTCTTTTCATGTATGCAGAGTTTTTGGTTGGCAAGACTTTGCTCTCAGCATTTTGAATGCACCATCCCCACCTTCTGTTCCCAGGTTTGAAATAAGGACTTATCTGATTATAACCAGGTTAAAGTAGGAAGAAATAGAACAAAGAAATATTTCCTGCTCTCTGCTTAGGAAATGGGAGTTGAAGACTCCCCTAGCACTTCTTATGTGAATCTGATGCTGTGTGAGAAATGAGGCTCTCCATGGTATCTTGCTCTGTTCCGCTGCTTTCCAGAGTGTTTATCTGCACTATCACATATCTAGGTGTTTCTGCATTCACTTCGTCTGTGTGGACTTTGCTAAGGTTCTCGCACGTATAGATCCATGTTTTCTGTCAGATGTGGGAGGTTTCAGTCACTATTTCTCTTTTAATTTTTTAACTCTAATGTCTACATGGATTTAAATTCAACACAGCAGGTTATGAGTACAAAGCATCTCAGTCAATGTCGCCTCTTACATTGCTCTCTACTATCTTTCCCAACCTCATCCACCCCCCAAGTTACATGGTTCCATTGTCACATATGCACATTGACCACTATGACTATATTTGCCCATCTTGCCTCTCTCCATTCTGTCACCACACTTTGACTTTCTCTGCTCCTGACAATATGTATTTCAGACCTACACCGTTGCAATTTTCCCCTGCAAATGCCATACTTTAGACCATATGTTTATGTATATTACAGACACTGATCATTACTGCTAGTCACTACAGCACAGGTGATCAACAGTCATCCTGGAGCCACAAGTCGTCACTAGTGAGCATTACAGCATAGGTCATCCCCAGTGATCACTACAGACACAAGTTTTCCACAGTGACCACTACAGACACAAGTCATCACCAATAATTAGAGAGACAAATCATCCCCAGTGATAACTACAGAAACAAGTCATCCCCAGTGATCACTACAGACACAAGTTATCCCCAGTGATCACTACAGACACAAGTCATCACCAGTGATCACTACAGACACAAATCATCCCCAGTGATCATTACAGACACAAGTCATCACCAGTGATCACTACAGACACAAGTCATCCCCAGTGACCACTATAGACACAAGTCATCACCAGTGATCACTACTGACACAAGTCATCCCCAGTGATCACTACAGATACAAGTCATCCCCAGTGATTATTATAGACAGAAGTCATCACCAATAATAGAGAAACAAATCATCACCAGTGATCACTACAGATACAAGTCATCCCCAGTGTTCATTACAGACACAAGTTATCCCCAGTGATCACTACAGACATGTCATCACCAGTGATCACTACAGACATAAGTCATCCCCAGTGATCACTACAGACACAAGTCATCCCCAGTGATCATTACAGCATAGGTCATTACCAGTGATCACTACAGACATAAGTCATCCCCAGTAATCATTACAGACACAAGTCATCCCCAGTGATCATTACAGATACAAGGCATCCCCAGTGATCACTACAAACACAAGTCATTCCCAGTGATCATTACAGCATAGGTCATTACCAGTGATCACTACAGACATAAGTCATCCCCCAGTAATCATTACAGACACAAGTCAACCCCAGTGATCATTACAGCATAGGTCATCCCCAGTGATGGTTACAGACATAAGTCATCTCCAGTCATTATTACAGCCACAAGATGTCACTTCTATTCACTACACAGACAAGGCGTCACCACTGGTCACTATAACCACAAGTAGTTACCAATGCATTTTCTGTTTGAAAAGTGACTCTGTGAGCACTGTCACTGCTGATTGTTACAGCCACAAGCATTGTCTTTTTCTAGTACTTTTCTGGCATATCTTGGTTAATTCTACACTTAAAAGAATCCGTACATTTTATTGCCTTGATAAGTGTCAATACCTTTTTGGAAATGTTTTCCTTTTAACAGGAGAACTAATCATGTTTATAATATCCCTGGTAAATCTGGTACTGTTTGTGTGTGTGTGTGTGTGTGTGTGTGTGTGTACACAGACATGTGAGCCCCTGAGCCCTTCTCTTTCCCTGTCTTTTGCTGGCTTGATTATATTTCATTTGCTCCTTCTCTTTCTTGATGTTTTGGAATTACAATGACTTTCTATTAATCTATAGTAACTGCTGTTTAATTGGATAGTATATATGTTCTAATTAAGTATTTATATTCTTAATTACTGAAATAATTAAGTTCTGATTTGAATAAGAGATTTTCATCAGTATTTTTCTCTACTCCCCATGCAACATACCATTTCACTTCTGCTCTTGGGAATTTTCAGTTTCAGAATAAAAGTTTTAAATTTGTTCAAATATATTTTCTTCTATCTTATTATATCTTATTAGAATATTCATATTTACAGTCAAGTGATTATTTGTGCTACACTGGTGTTTTGTCTTGTCTTTTATATTATATCTTGTCTGTCTTGGATGCTTGCTCCCAAAATCTTCTACACTTAAAACCAGATTTTCACAATAGCCACGATATGGAAACAGCCCAGATGCCCCATAATATATGAGTGGATCCAAACAATGTGGTACCTATATACAATGGGATTGTACACAGCCATTAGAAAGAACAAATAATGTTTTTTGCAGGGAAAAGAATGGAACCAGAACAAATCATGTTCAGTGAGGTAAGCCAAGCTCAGAGAGACAAACAGTGAGTGTTCTTTCTGATATGCAGAAGTTGGATCTAAAATGCACTAGAATATGACAAATTACACAGGATTCTAGATACCCCCATACAATGAGACCAAAAGAGGATAGTCTTAGGAGAGAATCACAAAGGGACAATGCCTAAGTTCCTCTTCATATTTATATAAAATAACATACATTCTGAAACAAACTCCGAAGCTATGAAAACAAAAGATTTTTATGTGTTTTTCTCTTTTTTGGTGATGCTGTATTCTTTACCTTACATACAGTGTATTCATGTGCTTGTCTGTGGGAAGGCGAGGGAGGGCACAGAACCGGAGGGAAAAGGGTGTAAAAGTGCAGGAGTAGAGTGCACTGGACATGGATGAAAGTGAGCTACACAACTCGTGGGTGGAGATGGAATGGAAGTGAATGAGGGAACAGATGACACTGTACGAAAGGAAATGTATTATCTGACTCATGCAAATGTAACCCCTGTGTATATCAGCTCTAGCATAACAACGAAGTAAGTTTTAAATATAAAGAAGACAAAACTTATGAAATAAACAGATTTTATGGGGAGAGGACAGGCTACACAAAGGACATATGTGAAATATCCATTTTCCTGCCCCTTGGTCTCTTCCACACAGTTAAGTTTGCTTAGAGGCAGATCAGATGTCTCCCTTCCTTCATATTCACAAGAAGGAGTATGAATTATGCCAGAAGATCTCTAAGAGGAAACGTAACAGCCATAGCTCCTTAGGCATGATGGAAGATAGAAGAATGTTAAACTTCTGGGAAGCTAGAAAGCTACAAAATAAATACAGAGTAGAGCAGGGGTAGTGTTGTAAACCACTCCAAAGAGTTGATGTGAGGGCTCTCCTCTAGGAATATTTTCTTACTTTGTATGGTAAGAGGAGTCCAGCCCTGGTAAACTCTATTTCCAATGAAACAAGGAGGTTGCAGATCAAAACTTTGTTAAACCAGTGTCTAATGCAATAAGATTTCTCATTATAAATAGTAACCATCACAGAGGCAAAATCTTTCCAAGTACAACAAAAGCACCAAATGTGCAACATCAGTGTCCAAAGGGCAAGACAGCTTGGACTAGTGACAAAGTTTTCCACATCAAAGAATTGAGATTTATGTGATGTATTCTCTTATCTGCCAATTGGTTCTTCCTCCAAGTCTGAACTGTTATGTAACATTCTGGGAGCAAACAACATTGTTTTCCTACAAACAGCACCAAGAATTGGCTACAGAGTGGAGAAAGCAGCCT
>NW_012267617.1:0-2186 GCF_000151885.1 Dipodomys ordii | reverse complement strand
TGCTGGCTTCCAATCACAATTCTCACACCTCAGCCTCCTGAGTAGCCAGGATTATAGATATGAGCCATCAGCACCCAATGTAGAGCATAACTTCTAAAGAAAAAAGTTGACAAATTCACATGAACCTGCATTGGAATTATCTATTTCTATAGCCCTTATATACTGTTGGTAGGAATATAATTTAGCCTATCTATTATCAAAAACAATATAGAGATTCCTCCAAAGGTAAAAGTAGACTGCTACATGATCCAGCAAAGGCAGAATATAAGAAAGATACCTGCATGACACTGCTTATAACAGCCAAACCATGGAATCAGTCTAAGTGTCCATCAATAGGTAAATGTATAAGGTAAATGTGTATGAGTGCATGCCCACATATACACATATACATGTCCAGTGAAGAATAATGGAATCCTGTCATTTGCAGGGAGAATACATATGGAATATATATGGAACTGGCAAGCATGAGGTTAAGCAAAATAAGTCAGACTCATATATCACATGTTTTCATTCATGTGGAGTTTTAAGACATGATAGTAAAAAGGGAAACTATTAAAGATTTTAAATTTCATATTTGAATAACCAGTGGAAAGGCAAATGGTAAATAAGTTTGGTTAGTAGGAGGGGGAATATGATTAAAATACCTTGTATGCATCTATAAAAATTTCATAATGGAACTTATACTTCTAGCAGTTAGTGCATGCCAAGTTAAAATTGTCATTAAATGGCATCAATCAAAAATGATAAGCAAGTTGGGCACCAGTGGCTCATGCCTGTAATCCTAATTACTCAGGAGGCTGATATCTGAGGATCACGGTTCAAAGCCAGCCCGGGCAGGAAAGTCCAGGAGACTTTTATCTCCAATAAACCACTAGAAAACCAGAAGTGGTGCTGTGGCTCAAGGGACAGTGCCCAGGCCCAGATTTCAAGCCCCATGATTGACAAAAAAAAGATAAGCAAAGGTAAGCAAAATGTGGAGCAAATTATATTGTCACATATCACTGTATACTTTTACTAGGCAAATATAGATAACTCATCAAAAAAGATATCAAGAGATTAATATCTAATTCATATAGGAAATTTCTAAGTGTTCAGTAAATATGAAATGTGCTATACATCTTTAGTAATTAAAATAAATTAAAACAATGTTGGAACTGTTCTTTTCAAGTGCTTATTTCACAACATAAAAAAATATTTTTGGTGTATTAAGATTAAAAAAATAAAATCATAACTTTTGATTTAAAAGTCAAAAAAATAAATTAAAAGCACTACCAGCTGACAAACAATACCAATAAAAATGTGGAATAATTCAATTTCTGTGACCCAAGTTGGAGAATAGCTTAGTATATACAGGAAACTGGCTGTGGATGATGTATGCTAAACTTGCACAATAGTCATGGACATAAAGAAATGTCCACACATGTATGGTAACACACAAGTATTAGCACAATTTTAGGTGTAGGCTTCATAAATGAGGTATAGGTCCCATAAATAAGCAAAATTTTGAGTCACTGGGGTTTTGAGATTGGCTACCTTGCTCAGTATAATGATCTCCGGTCCATTTTCCTGCAAATGACAGAATTTAATTTTTCTTTATGGTTGAGTAATATGCCTTGGTGTGTGTGTGTGTGTGTGTGTGTGTGTGTGTGTGTGTTCTTTGGTTATTGGGCACCTGGTAGCATTTTTAGCTCTGTCACAATAGCCAAACACTGTAGTCAGCTATTACACCCAGCAGTGGTTTACAGTACACAAAGATGGAAGCAGCACAGAAGTGGACGATTGACCTTTGACTGGTACCACCCTCTACTGACATGTAACACCAACACAAACACATGGAAATACCTGAGGCCCAGCTCCTTCTCCTCCACCTGAGGGGCATGGGAACGAGGTGTGGTGCCTCACACGGGGAGGCAGAAGTGTGGCCACAGAGCTATCTCCCAAACACAACAGCTATAACAAAGGGCAGCACAATACCTCCAAAGGCCAACAGAAGCCCAGTAGCAGTAATAATACCGCAAACAAAGAACTTAAAACCAGGAGTCTTACACATGAGGATGATGAAGTTAATCATGAAAATAGGTAGGAGGGGAGGGCGAGGGGGGGCAGAAATGGGAAAGGATGGGAAGGGGAAACAAAGGAGGAGGCAACAATGCTTGATGAGAAATGTACTCATTACCTTGCACATT
>NW_012267616.1:45645-47729 GCF_000151885.1 Dipodomys ordii | reverse complement strand
CAGACTCACAGAGCTCTGTCCAAGCCAGCTCCTCCTGGACCAGCCCGGGGCCAGCTTCACAAGCCTTGTCCAATCCAGCGCCACTTGGACCGACGCAGGCCAGGTTTACAGAATCCTGTCTAAGCCAGCACCGCCTGGACCGGGGTGGCCCAGGCTCACAAAGCTCTGTCCAAGCCAGGGTCGCCTGGCCCAGCCCGGGGAAAGCCTTTTGAGTCCTGTCCAAGCCAGTGCCGCCTGAATGATGCAGGCCAGCCGCAAAGAGCCCTGTCCAAGCCAGCTCCTCCTAGACTGAGCCAGGCCAGCCTCACAGAGTCTTGTCCAAGCCAGCTGTTCCACATCCTGACTGGGCCAGCCTCACAGAGCCTTGTCCAAGCGAGCGCCACCTGGACTGGACCAGCCTGCACCAGACTGAGATGGGCCTGTCCAATCCAGCGCCACTTGGACTGGCGCAGGCCAGGTTTACAGAACCCTGTCCAAGACATCACCACTGGGACCGGTGTGGGTCAGGCACACAGAGCTCTGTCCAAGCCAGGGTCGCCTGGACCAGCCTGGGGATAGCCTCTTCAGCCCTGTCCAAGCCAGCTCCTCCTAGATGGGCCGGGCCAGCCTCACAGAGTCTTGTCCAAGCCAGCTGCCCTGCACCCGACCCGGCAAGCCTCACAGCCCTGTCCACGCCAGCTCCTCCTTGACTGGCCCCACCCAAACTCACAGAGTCTTGTCTAACCAGCTGCTCCTTGACCGGCCCGGGCCAGCTTCACAGAGCCCTGTCCAAGCCAGCATCAACTGAACCAGACTGCACCAGACTCACAGAGCCCTGTCTAAGCCAGCACTACCTGGACCGGCATGGGCCAGGCTAACAGAGGCCTGTCTAAGGCAGGAATACCTGGACCAGCGTGGGGATAGTCTTTCGAGCCAGATGCAAGCCAGCACCGCCTGCACCGATGGGGGCCAGCCTCAAAGAGCCCAGTCCAAGCCAGCTCCTACTAGACTGGGCCGGGCCAACCTCAGAGAGTCTTGTCCAAGCCAGCTGCTCCTCGATCTGACCAGGACAGCCTCACAGATCCCTGTCGAAGCCAGCCTCTCCTGGACCAGCCTGGGACAGCTGCACAGGCCCGGTGCGAGACAGGGCCACCTGGACCGGCCTGGGCCAGCTTCACAGAGCCCTGTCCAAGCCAGCACCATTTGGACCAACACGGGCCAGGCTCACAGAGCCCATACCATGCCAGTACTGCCTGGACCGCCGTGGGAGAGGCTCTCAAAGTCCTGTCAAATCCAGCCACACCTGCACCAGCCTGGGCCAGCCTCACAGAGCCCTGTCCAAGCCAGCTCCTCCTAGACTGGCCCGGGGAAACCTCACAGAGACTTCTCCAAGCCAGCTGCTCCTTGACCGGTCCGGGCCAGCCTCACAAAGCCCTGTCCATGCCACCTTCAACTGGACCAGAATGCACCACCCTCACAGAGCCCTATGCAAGCCAGCACTGCCTTGACCGGTTCAGGCTAGGCTCACAGAGCCCTGTCCCAAGTCAGGGACGCCTAGACCAACCGGGAAACAGCCTTTCGAGCCCTGTGCAAGCCAGCGCTGCCTGGACCGATGGAGGCCAGACTCAGAGCCCTGTGCAAGCCAGCTTCTCCTAGACTGAGCCGGGCCAGCCTCACAGAGTCTTGTCCAATCCAGCTGCATCTCTACCTGACTGGGCCAGCGTCACGGTGCCTTGTCCAAGCCAGTGCCACCTGGACTGGACCAGCCTGCACCAGACTCACAGGGCCCTGTCCAATCCAGCGCCACTTGGACCGGCGCGGGCCAGGTTTGCAGAACCCTGTGCAAGATAGCACCAACGGGACCCGTGTGGGCCAAGCACACAGAGCTCTGTGCAAGCCAGGGTTGCCTCTACCAGCCTGAGGACAGCCTCTTGAGCCCTGTCCAAGCCACCTCCTCCAAGACTGGGCCAGGCCAGTCTCACAGAGTCTTGTGCAAGCCAGCTGCCCTGGACCCAACCAGACCAGCCTCATAGAATGCATGTCCAAGACAGCTCCGCCTGAAGTGGCCAAGGCCAGGCTCAGAGAGTCCTGTCCAAGACAGCACC
>NW_012267616.1:42792-44735 GCF_000151885.1 Dipodomys ordii | reverse complement strand
GACTGGGCCGGGCCAGCCTCACAGAGTCTTGTCCAAGCCAGCTGCCCTGGACCTGACCGGACCTGCCTCACAGAATCCCTTTGCAAGCCAGCTCCGCCTGAAGTGGCCAAGGCCAGGCTCAGAGAGTCCTGTCCAAGCCAGCGCCGCCTGGATAGGCCCGGGCCAGTCTCACCGAGCCCTGTCCAAACCAGAACCGCCTGAACCATCACGGGCCAGGCTCACAGAGCCCTGTCCATGCCAGTACTGCCTGGACTGAGAAGGGCCAGCCTCAAAGAACCCTGTTCAAGCCAGTGTTAACTGAACCAGACTGCACCAGACTCAGAGGCCTGTTTAAGCCAGCACTACCTGGACCGGTATGGGCCAGGCTACAGAGGCTTGTCTGAGCCAGCACTACCTGGAACAGCATGGGGACAGTCTTTCGAGCCATGTCCAAGCCAGCGCCACCTGGACCGATGGGGGCCACCCTCAAAGAGCCCAGTCCAAGCCAGTTCCTCCTAGACTGGGCCGGGCCAGCCTCACAGAGTCTTGTCCAAGCCAGCTGCTCCTAGACCTGACCAGGCCAGCCTCACAGAGCCCTGTCGAAGCCAGCTCCTCCTGGACCAGCATGGGGCCAGCTGCACAAGCCCTGTGCGAGACAGGGCCAACTGGACCGGCCCGGGACAGCCTCACAGAGCCCTGTCCAAGCCACCTCCTCCTGGACTGGCCTGGGTCAACCTCACAGAATCTTGTCCAAGCCAGCTGCTCCTTGACCAGCCCAGGCCAGGCTCACAGAGCCCTGTCCAAGCCAGCACCATCTGGACCAACACGGGCCAGGCTCACAGAGCCCTGTCCATGCCAGTACTGCCTGGGCCTCCGTGGGACAGGCTCTCAAAGTCCTATCCAAGCCAGGCAGGCCTGCACCAGCCTAGCCCAGCCACACAGAGGCCTGTCCAAGCCAGCTCCTCCTAGACTGGCCCTGGCCAACCTCACAGAGACTTCTCCAAGCCAGCTGCTCCTTGACCGGCCAGGGCCAGCCTCACAAAGCCCTGTCCATGCCACCTTCAACTGGACCAGATTGCACCACCCTCACACAGCCCTTTGCAAGCCAGCACTGCCTGGACCGGTGCAGGCCAGGCTCACAGATCCCTGTCCAAGTAAGGACTGCCTAGACCAGCCGGGGGACAGCCTTTTGAGCCCTGTGCAAGCCAGCGCTGCCTGGACTGATGCAGGCCAGCCTCAAAGAGCCCTGTCCAAGCCAGCTCCTACTAGACTGGGCTGGGCCAGCCTCACAGAGTCTTGTCCAAGCGAGCTGCAGCTCGACCTGACTGGGCCAGCCTCACGGAGCCTTGTCCAAGCCAGCACCACCTGGACTGGACCAGCCTGCACCAGACTCACAGGGCCCTGTCCAATCCAGCGCCACTTGGACCGGCGCGGGCCAGGTTTAGAGAACCCTGTCTAAGATAGAACCACCGGGACCGGTGTGGGCCAGGCACACAGAGTTCTGTGCAAGCCAGGGTCGCCTGGTCCAGCCCGGGGACAGCCTCTTGAGCCCTGTCCAAGCCAGCTCCTCCTAGACTGGGCTGGGCCAGCCTCAAAGAGTCTTGTCCAAGCCAGCTGCCCTGGACACGACTGAACCAGCCTCACAGAATCCCTTTGCAAGCCAGCTCTGCCTGAAGTGGCCAAGGCCAGGCTCAGAGAGTCCTGTCTAAGCCAGCACCGCCTGGATAGGCCCGGGCCAGTCTCACAGAGCACTGTCCAAACCAGCGCCGCCTGAACTGTCCAGGGCAAGGCTCACAGAGCCCTGTCCATGCCAGTACTGCCTGGACCAGCGCGGGACAGGCTCTTGAAGTCCTATCCAAGCCAGCCACGCCTGCATCGGCCTGGGACAGCCTCACAGAGCCCTGTCCAAGCCAGCTAGCTTCTACCAGACTGGCCCGGGCCAACCTCAAAGAGCCTTGTCCAAG
>NW_012267616.1:35276-36632 GCF_000151885.1 Dipodomys ordii | reverse complement strand
ACCGATGGGGGCCACCCTCAAAGAGCCCAGTCCAAGCCAGCTCCTCCTAGACTGGGCCGGGCCAGCCTCACAGAGTCTTGTCCAAGCGAGCTGCTCCTCCACCTGACCAGGCCAGCCTCATAGAGCCGTGTCGAAGCCAGCTCCTCCTGGACCAGGCTGCTCCACTTGGACTGGTGTGGCCCAGGTTTACAGAACCCTGTCCAAGGCACCACCATCTGGACCGGCGCAGGCCAGGCTCACATAGCTCTGTCCAAGCCAGGGTCATCCGGACCAGCCCAGGGACAGCCTCTTAAGACCTGTCCAAGCCAGTGCCGCCTGACTGGTGCAGGCCAGCCTCAAAGACCCCTGTCCAAGCCAGCTCCTCCTAGACTGGGTCGGGTGAGCCTCACAGAGTCTGATCCAAGCCTGCTGCCCTGCACCCGACCGGACCAGCCTCACAGAGCCCTGTCCAAGCCAGCTCCTCCTTGACTGGCCCGGGCCAACATCACAGAGTTTTGTCTAAGCCAGCTGCTCCTTGACCGGCTCGGGCCAGGTTCACAGAGCCCTGTCCAAGCCAGTGTCAACTGAACCAGACTGCACCAGACTCACAGAGGCCTGTCTAAGCCAGCACTACCTGGACCAGTGAGGGGACAGTCTTTCGAGCCATGTCCAAGCCAGCGCCGCCTGGACCAATGGGGGCCAGCGTCAAAGAGCCCAGTCCAAGCCAGCTCCTCCTAGACAGGACCGGGCCAGACAGACAGAGTCTTGTTCAAGCCAGCTGCTACTCGACATGACCGGGCCAGCCTCACAGAGCCGTGTCGAAGCCAGCTCCTCCTGGACCAGCCTGGGGCCAGCTGCACAAGCCCTGTGCGAGATAGGGCCACCAGGACCGGCCCGGGCCAGCCTCATAGAGCCCTGTCCAAGCCAGCTCCTCCTGGACTGGCCTGGGATAGCCTCATAGAGCCCTGTCCAAGCCAGCACCATCTGGACCAACACAGGCCAGGCTCACAGAGCCCTGTCCATGCCAGTACTGCCTGGACCTCCGTTGGACAAGATGTCAAAATCCTGTCCAAGCCTGCCACGCCTGAACCGGCCTGGGCCAGCCTCACAGAGCCCTATCCAAGCCAGCTCCTCCTAGACTGGCCCGGGTCAACCTCACAGAATCTTGTCCAAGCCAGCTGCTCCTTGACCAGCACGCTCCAGGCTCACAGAGCCCTGTCCAAGCCAGTGTCAACTGGACCAGACTGCACCAGCCTCACAGGGCCCTGTCCAAGCCAGCACTGCCTGGACCGGCACCGGCCAGTCTCACAGAACCCTGTCCAAGCCTGCTCCTCCTGGACTGGCTCGGGCCAAGCTCACAGAGTCCTGTCCAAGGCA
>NW_012267616.1:32348-34977 GCF_000151885.1 Dipodomys ordii | reverse complement strand
CCTGTCTAAGCCAGCACTACCTGGACCGGTGAGGGGACAGCCTCAAAGGGCCAAGTCCAAGCCACCTCCTCCTAGACTAGGCCAGGCCAGGCTCACAGAGTCTTGTCCAGGCCAGCTGCTCCTCAACCTGACCAGGCCAGCCTCACAGAGCCCTGTCGTAGCCAGCTTCTCCTGGTCCAGCCTGGGGCAGCTGCACAAGCCCTGTGGGAGACAGGGCCACCTGGACAGGCCCTGGCCGGCCTCAAGGAGCCCTGTCCAAGCCAGCACCATCTGGATCAACACAGGCCAGGCTCACAGAGCCCTGTCCATGCCAGTACTGCCTGGAACCCCGTGGGACAGGCTGTCAAAGTGCTGTCGAAGTCAGCCATGCTTGCACCGGCCTGGGCCAGCCTCACAGAGCCCTGTCCAAGCCAGCTCCTACTAGACGGGCCCGGGCCATCCTCACAGAGACTTCTCCAAGCCAGCTGCTCCTTGACCAGCCAGGGCCAGCCTCACAAAGCCCTGTCCATGCCACCTTCAACTGGACCAGACTGCACCAGGCTCACAGAGCCCTTTGCAAGCCAGCACTGCCTGGACCGGTGCAGGCCAGGCTCACAGAGCCCTGTCCAAGTCAGGACCGCCTAGACCAGCTGGGGGACAGCCTTTCGAGCCCTGTGCAAGCCAGAGCTGCCTGGACCGATGGGGGCCAGCCTCAAAGAGCCCTGTCTAAGCCAGCTCCTAGACTGGGCCAGGCCAGCCTCACAGAGTCCTGTCCAAGCCAGCTGCACCTCGACCTGACTGGGCCAGCATCACGGAGCCTTGTCCAAGCCAGCACCACCTGGACTGGACCAGCCTGCACCAGACTCACAGGGCCCTGTCCAATCCAGCGCCACTTGGACCGGCGCGGGCCAGGTTTACAGAACCCTGTCCAAGACAACACCACCTGGACTGGCGCAGGCCAGGCTCACAGAGCTCTGTCCAAGCCAGGGTCGTCTGGACCAACCCCTTGAGCCCTGTCCAAGCCAGTGCCGCCTGACTGATACAGGCCAGCTCACAGAGCCTGTCCACACCAGCTCCTCCTTGACTGGCCCGGGGCCAACCTCACAGAGTCTTGCTAAGCCAGCTCCACCTGGACTGGACCCGGCCAGTCTAACAGGGCCTTGTCCAAACCAGCCCCAGGTGGACTAGCCCGGGCCAGGCTCACAGAATCTTGTTCAAGCCAGAGCCACCTGGACTGGCCCAGGCCAGCCTCAGAGAGCCCTGTCCAAGCCAGCTCCTCCTGGACCGGAACGGCCCAGCCTCACAAAGCCCTGCACAAGCCAGTGCCACCAGGACTGGCCTGCACATATCCCTGTCCAAGCCAGTGCTGCCTGACTGATGCAGGCCAGCCTCACAGAGCCGTGTCCAAGCCAGCTCCTCCTAGACTGGGCCGGGAAGAGCCTCACAGGGTCTTATCCAAGCCAGCAGCCCTGCACCTGACCGGGCCAGCTTAATAGAGCCCTGTCCACGCCAGCTCCTCCTTGACTGGCACGGGCCAACCTCACACAGTTTTGTCTAAGCCAGCTGCTCCTTGACTGGCCAGGGGCAGGTTCACAGAGCCCTCTCTAAGGCAGCCTCAACTGAACCAGACAGAACCACAGTCACAGAGGCCTGTCTAAGCCAGCACTACCTGGACCGGCTTGGGGACAGTCTTTCAAGCCATGTCCAAGCCAGCGCCAACTGGACCAATGGGGTCCAGCATCAAAGAGCCCAGTCCAAGCCAGCTCCTACTAGACTGGGCCGGGACAGCCTCACAGAGTCTTGTCCAAGCCAGCTGCTCCTCGATGTGACCAGGCCAGCCTCACAGAGCCCTGTCGAAGCCCGCTCCTCCTGGACCAGCCTGGGTCAGCTGCACAAGCCCTGTGCGAAACAGGGCCAACTGGATCGGCCCTGGCCAGGCTCCCAGAGCCCTGTCCAAGCCAGCACCATCTGGATCAACACGGGCCAGGCTCATAGAGCCCTGTCCATGCTAGTACTGCCTGGACTGCTGTGGGACAGGCTCCAAAGTCCTGTCCAAGTCAGCCACGCCTGCACCGGCCTTGGCCACCCTCACAGAGCCCTGTCCAAGCCAGCTCCTCCTAAACTGGTCCGGGCCAACCTCACAGAGACTTCTCTAAGGCAGCTGCTCCTTGACTGGCCCAGGCCAGCCTCACAAAGCCCTGTCCATGCCACCTTCGACTGGACCAGACTGCACCACCCTCACAGAGCCCTGTGCAAGCCAGCACTGCCTGGACTGGTACAGGGCAGGCTCACAGAGCCTTGTCCAAGTCAGGGCCGCCTAGACCAGCCGGGGGACAGCCTTTTGAGCCCTGTCCAAGCCAGCGCTGCCTGGACCGATGGAGGCCAGCCTCAAAGAGCACTGTCCAAGCCAGCTCCTCCTAGACTGGGATTGGCCAGCCTCACAGAATCTTGTTCAAGCCAGCTGCACCTCGACCTGACTGGGCCTGCCTCACGGAGCCTTGTCCAATCAGCGCCACCTGGACTGGACCAGCCTGCACCAGACTCACAGGGCCCTGTCCAATCCAGGGGCACTTGGACCGGTGCGGGCCAGGTTTACAGAACCCTGTCCAAGACAGCACTACCAGGACCGGTGTGGGCCAAGCACACAGAG
>NW_012267616.1:26061-31381 GCF_000151885.1 Dipodomys ordii | reverse complement strand
TGTCGAAGCCAGCTCCTCCTGGACCAGCATGGGGCCAGCTGCACAAGCCCTTTGTGAGACAGGGCCAACTGGACCGGCCCGGGACAGCCTCACAGAGCCCTGTCCAAGCCACCTCCTCCTGGACTGGCCTGGGTCAACCTCACAGAATCTTGTCCAAGCCAGCTGCTCCTTGACCAGCCAAGGCCAGGCTCACAGAGCCCTGTCCAAGCCAGCACCATCTGGATCAACACGGGCCAGGCTCACAGAGCCATGTCCATGACAGTACTGCCTGGGCCTCCGTGGGACAGGCTCTCAAAGTCCTATCCAAGCCAGGCATGCCTGCACCTGCCTAGCCCAGCCACACAGAGGCCTGTCCAAGCCAGCTCCTCCTAGACTGGCCCGGGCCAACCTCACAGAGACTTCTCCAAGCCAGCTGCTCCTTGACCGGCCAGGGCCAGCCTCACAAAGCCCTGTCCATGCCACCTTCAACTGGACCAGATTGCACCACCCTCACACAGCCCTTTGCAAGCCAGCACTGCCTGGACCGGTGCAGGCCAGGCTCACAGATCCCTGTCTAATTCAGGACTGCCTAGACCAACTGGGGGACAGCCTTTTGAGCCCTGTGCAAGCCAGCACTGCCTGGACTGGTGGGGGCCAGCCTCAAAGAGCCCTGTCTAAGCCAGCTCCTACTAGACTGGGCCGGGCCAGCCTCACAGAGTCTTGTCCAAGCCAGCTGCACCTCGACCTGACTGGGCCAGCCTCACGGAGCCTTGTCCAAGCCAGCACCACCTGGACTGGACCAGCCTGCACCAGACTCACAGGGCCCTGTCCAATCCAGCGCCATTTGGACCGGCGTGGGCCAGGTTTACAGAACCCTGTCTAAGACAGAACCACCGAAACCGGTGTGGGCCAGGCACACAGAGCTCTGTGCAAGCCAGGGTCGCCTGGTCCAGCCCGGGGACAGCCTCTTGAGCCCTGTCCAAGCCAGCTCCTCCTAGACTGGGCTGGGCCAGCCTCAAAGAGTCTTGTCCAAGCCAGCTGCCCTGGACACGACCGAACCAGCCTCACAGAATCCCTGTGCAAGCCAGCTCCGCGTGAAGTGGCCAAGGCCAGGCTCAGAGAGTCCTGTCCAAGCCAGCGCCGCCTGGATAGGCCCGGGCCAGTCTCACAGAGCCCTGTCCAAACCAGCGCCGCCTGAACTATCCAGGGCCAGGCTCTTGAAGTCCTATCCAAGCCAGCCACGCCTGCTTCGGCCTGGGCCAGCCTCACAGAGCCCTGTCCAAGCCAGCTAGCTTCTACCAGACTGGCCCGGGCCAACCTCAAAGAGCCTTGTCCAAGCCAGCTCTTCCTGGACTGAACCAGGCCAGGCTCACAGAACCCTGTTCAAGCCAACTTCTCCTAGACTGGCCTGGGCCAACCTCACAGAGTCTTGTCCAAGCCAGCTGTTCCTTGACTGGCCTGGGCCAGGCTCACAGAGCCCTGTCTATGCCAGCAAGACCTGGACCACCCTTGGGACAGGCTCACAGAGCCCTGTCCAAGCTAGCAGTGCCTGGACTGAGGAGGGCCAGCCTCAAAGAGCCCTGTCCAAGCCATTTCCTCCAAGACTGTGCCGGCCAGCCTCCCAGAGTCTTGTCCAAGCCAGCTGTTCCTCAACATGACCAGGCCATCCTCAGAAGCCCTGTCTAAGACAGCGCTACCTGGACTGGACCAGGCAAGCGTCACAGAGCCCTGTCCAAGACATGTCTGCCTGAAGCGGCCCAGGCCAGGCTCAGAGAGTCCTGTCCAAGCCAGGGCCACTTGGACAGGCCCGGGCCAGACTCACAGAGCCCTGTCCACACCAGCTCCTCCTTGACTGTCCCGGCCCAGGTTCACAGAGCCCTGACCAAGCCAACGTCAACTGAACCAGACTGCACCTGACTCACAGAGCCCAGTCTATGCCAGCAAGACCTGGACCGGCATGGGCCAGGCTCACAGAGGCCTGTCTAAGCCAGGAATACCTGGACCAGCATGGGACAGTCTTTTGAGCCATGTCAAAGCCAGTGCCGCCTGGACCAATGGGGGCCAGCCTCAAAGAGCCCAGTCCAAGCCAGCTCCTCCTAGACTGGGCCGGGCCAGCCTCACAGAGTCTTGCCAAAGCCAGCTGCTCCTAGACCTGACCAGGCCAGCCTCACAGAGCCCTGTCGAAGCCAGCTCCTCCTGGACCCGCCTGCACAGCCTCCTCCTGGGGCAGCTGCACAAGCCCTGTGCGAGACAAGACCACCTAGGCCTGCCCGGGCATGCCTCACAGAGCCTTGTCCAAATCAGGACCGCCTAGACCTGCCGGGGATAGCCTTTTGAGCGCTGTGCAAGCCAGCGGTGCCTAGACCGATGGGGGCCAGCCTCAAAGAGCCCTGTCCAAGCCAGCTCCTCCTAGAATGGCCCGGGCCGGCCTCACAGAGCCTTGTCCAAGCCAGCACCAACCACCTTGACTGGACCAGACTGCACCAGCCTCATAGGATCCTGTCCAAGCCAGCACTGCCTGGACCGGCACCAGCCAGTCTCACAGAACCCTGTCCAAGACTGCTACTCCTGGACTGGCGCGGGCCAAGCTCACAGAGTCCTGTCCAAGGCAAGGCCACCTGGACTAGCCTGGGGACAGCCTTTTGAGCCCTGTGCAAGCCATCATTGACTGGACCGATGGGGGCTAGCCTAAAAGAGCCCTGACCAAGCCAGCTCCTCCTAGACTGGGCCGGGCCAGCCTCACAGAGTCTTGTTCAAGCCATCTGCTCCTCAACCTGTTTGGGCCAGCCTCACAGAGCCTTGTCCAAGGCTGCGCCATATGGACCAGCCTTCACCAGACTCAGAGGGCCCTGTCCAATCCAGCGCCACTTAGACCGGTGCGGGCCAGGTTTACAGAACCCTGTCCAAGATAGCACCAACGGGACCGGTGTGGGTCAGGCACACAGAGCTCTGTCCAAGCCAGGGTCGCCTGAACCGTCGCGGGCCAGGCTCACAGAGCCCTGTCCATGCCAGTACTGCCTGGACCAGTGCAGGACAGGCTCTCAAAGTGGTATCGAAGCCAGCCATGCTGGCATCAGCCTGGGCCAGCCTCACAGAGCCCTGTACAAGCCAGCACCACCATGACCGGCTTGCACCTAGCCCTGTCCAAGCCCGTGCTGCCTGACTGATGCAGCCCAGCTGCACAGAGCCCTTTCCAAGCCAACTCCTCCTAGACTGGGCCGGGTGAGCCTCACAGGGTTTTATCCAAGCCAGCTGCCCTGCTCCTGACCGGGCCAGCCTCACAGAGCCCTGTCCACGCCAGCTCCTCCTTGACTGGCGGTTGCCAATCCCACAGAGTCTTGTCTAAGCCAGCTGCTCCTTGACCGGCCTGGGCCAGGTTCACAGAGCCCTGTCCAAGCCAGCGTCAACTGAACCAGACTGCACCAGACTCACAGAGCCCTGTCTAAGCCAGCACTACCTGGACCAGTGAGGGGACAGTCTTTCGAGCCATTTCCAAGCCAGCGCCGCCTGGACCGATGGGGGCCAGCCTCAAAGAGCCCAGTCCAAGCCAGCTCCTCCTAGACTCAGCCAGGCCAGCCTCACAGAGTCTTGTCCAGGCCAGCTGCTCCTCGACCTGACCAGGCCAGCCTCATAGAGCCCTGTCGTAGCCAGCTCCTCCTGGACCAGCCTGGGGCAGCTGCACAAGCCCTGTGGGAGACAGGGCCACCTGAACAGGCCCGGGCCAGCCTCAAGGAGCCCTGTCCAAGCCAGCCCCATCTGGATCAACACGGCCAGGCTCACAGAGCCCTGTCCATGCCAGAACTGCCTGGAACCCCGAAGTCAGCCATGCTTGCACCGGCCTGGGCCAGCCTCACAGAGCCCTTTCCAAGCCAGCTCCTCCTAGACTGGCTCGGGCCATCCTCACAGAGACTTCTCCAAGCCAGCTGCTCCTTGACCGGCCAGGGCCAGCCTCACAAAGCCCTGTCCATGCCACCTTCAACTGGACCAGACTGCACCAGGCTCACACAGCCCTTTGCAAGCCAGCACTGCCTGGACCGGTGCAGGCCAGGCTCACAGATCCCTGCCCAAGTCAGGACTGCCAGGACCAGCTGGGGGACAGCCTTTTGAGCCCTGTGCAAGCCAGCACTGCCTGGACCGATGGGGGCCAGCCTCACAGAGCCCTGTCTAAGCCAGCTCCTAGACTGGGCCAGGCCAGCCTCACAGAGTCTTGTCCAAGCCAGCTGCACCTCAACCTGACTGGGCCAGCATCACGGAGCCTTGTCCAAGCCAGCACCACCTGGACTGGACCAGCCTGCACCAGACTCAGAGGGCCCTGTCCAATCCAGCGCCACTTGGACCGGCGCCGGGCCAGGTTTACAGAACCCTGTCCAAGACAACACCACCTGGACTGGCGTAGGCCAGGCTCACAGAGCTCTGTCCAAGCCAGGGTCGTCTGGACCAACCCCTTGAGCCCTGTCCAAGCCAGTGCCGCCTGACTGATACAGGCCAGCTCACAGAGCCTGTCCACGCCAGCTCCTCCTTGACTGGCCCGGGGCCAACCTCACAGAGTCTTGTCTAAGCCAGCTCCACCTGGACTGGACCCGGCCAGTCTAACAGGGCCTTGTCCAAACCAGCCCCAGGTGGACTAGCCCGGGCCAGGCTCACAGAATCTTGTTCAAGCCAGAGCCACCTGGACTGGCCCAGGCCAGCCTCAGAGAGCCCTGTCCAAGCCAGCTCCTCCTGGACTGGAACGGCCCAGCCTCACAAAACCCTGCACAAGCCAGTGCCACCAGGACCGGCCTGCACATATCCCTGTCCAAGCCAGTGCTGCCTGACTGATGCAGGCCAGCCTCACAGAGCCGTGTCCAAGCCAGCTCCTCCTAGACTGGGCCGGGAAGAGCCTCACAGGGTCTTATCCAAGCCAGCTGCCCTGCACCTGACCGGGCCAGCCTCACAGAGCCCTGTCCACGCCAGCTCCTCCTTGACTGGCACGGGCCAACCTCACAGAGTTTTGTGTAAGCCAGGTGCTCCTTGACTGGCCAGGGGCAGGTTCACAGAGCCCTGTCTAAGCCAGCCTCAACTGAAGCAGACAGAACCACAGTCACAGAGCCCTGTCTAAGTCAGCACTACCTGGATCGGCATGGGCCAGGCTCACAGAGGCCTGTCTAAGCCAGCACTACCTGGAACGGCGTAGGGACAGTCTTTCAAGCCATGTCCAAGCCAGCGCCAACTGGACCGATGGGGTCCAGCATCAAAGAGCCCAGTCCAAGCCAGCTCCTACTAGACTGGGCCGGGCCAGCCTCACAGAGTCTTGTCCAAGCCAGCTGCTCCTCGACCTGACCAGGCCAGCCTCACAGAGCCC
>NW_012267616.1:24208-25359 GCF_000151885.1 Dipodomys ordii | reverse complement strand
AGCACGACTGGGATCAGCCCGGGCCAGGCTAACAGAGTCCCGTCCAAGCCAGCGCCACATGGACAGGCCCATTGCTAGCTCACACATTCCTGTCTAAGCCAGTGCCACCTGGACCAGCCCAGGCCAGCCTCACAAAGTCCTGTCCAAACCAGCGCCACCTGAACTGGACCGGGCCAGCGTCACAGAGCCCTGTCCAAATCATCTGTGCCTGAAGCGGCCCAGGCCAGGCTCAGCGAGTCCTGTCCAAACCAGTGCCACCTAGACAGGCCTGGGCCAGCCTCACAGAGCCTTGTCCAAGCTAACGCCGCCTGGAACAATGCAGGCCAGTCTCATAGAGTGCTGATCAAACCAGTACTGCCTGGACTGGTGGGGACAGGCTCACAAAGTCCTGTCCAAGCCATCACCTCCTTGATCGGCCCAGGCCAGCCTCACAGAACCCTGTCCAAGCCAGCTCCTCCTGGACCGGCATGGGCCAAGCTCACAGAACCTGTCCAAACCAGCTCCTCCTAGACTGGAACAGACCAACCATACAGAGACTTGTTTAAGCCAGCTCCTCCTGGACAGGACCGGGCCTGCCACATAGAGCCCTGTCCAAGCCAGCTCCTCCTGGACTGGAACAGGTCAGCCTCAGAGAGCTCTGTCCAAACCAGCACCAACTGGACCAGACTGCACCAGACTCACAGAGTCCTGTCCAAGCCAGCTCTGCCTGAAGAGGCCCAGGCCAGACTCAGTGAGTCCTGTCTAAGCCAGTGCTTGCCTGGACAGGCCCGGGCCAGCCTCACAGAGCCCTGTCCAAGCCAGTGTCAACTGGACCAGACTGCACCAACCTCACAGAGCCCTGTCCAAGCCAGCACTGCCTGGACCGGCGCGGGCCAGTCTCACAGAGCCCTGTCCAAGCCTGCTCCTCTTGGACCGGCCCAGGCCAGGCTCACAGAGCCCTGTCCAAGCCAGGGCCGCCTGGACCAGCCTGGGGACAGCTTTTCGAGCCATGTTCAAGCCAGTGTCGCCTGGCCCGATGGGGGCCAGCCTCAAAGAGCCCTGTCCAAACCATCTCCTCCTAGACTGGACTGGGCCAGCCTCACAGAGTCTTGTCCAAGCCAGCTGCTGCTCGACCTGACTAGGCCAGCCTCACAGAGCCCTGTCCAAGCCAG
>NW_012267616.1:23800-24158 GCF_000151885.1 Dipodomys ordii | reverse complement strand
TGGGTCAACCTCACAGAATCTTGTCCAAGCCAGCTGCTCCTTGACCAGCCCAGGCCAGGCTCACAGAGCCCTGTCCAAGCCAGCACCATCTGGACAACACAGGCCAGGTTCACAGAGCCCTGTCCATGCCAGTACTGCCTGGGCCTCCGTGCGACAGGCTCTCAAAGTCCTATCCAAGCCAGGCATGCCAGCACCAGCCTAGCCCAGCCACACAGAGGCCTGTCCAAGCCAGCTCCTCCTAGACTGGCCCAGGCCAACCTCAGAGAGACTTCTCCAAGCCAGCTGCTCCTTGACCGGCCAGGGCCAGCCTCACAAAGCCCTGTCCATGCCACCTTCAACTGGACCAGATTGCACCACC
>NW_012267616.1:22689-23149 GCF_000151885.1 Dipodomys ordii | reverse complement strand
CTTCTCCTAGACTGGCCTGGGCCAACCTCACAGAACCTTGTCCAAGCCAGCTGTTCCTTGACTGGCCTGGGCCAGGCTCACAGAGCCTTGTCCAAGCCAGCGCCGCCTGGACCACCCTTGGGATAGCTTTTCGAGCCCTGTCCAAGCTAGCAGTGCCTGGACTGAGGAGGGCCAGCCTCAAAGAGCCCTGTATAAGCCATTTCCTCCAAGATTGTGCCGGCCAGCCTCACAGAGTCTTGTCCAAGCCAGCTGTTCCTCAACATGTCCAGGCCACCCTCAGAAGCCCTGTCTAAGACAGTGCTACCTGGACTGGACCAGGCAAGCATCACAGAGCCCTGTCCAAGACATGTCTGCCTGAAGCGGCCCAGGCCAGGCTCAGATAGTCCTGTCCAAGCCAGGGCCACTTGGACAGGCCTGGGCCAGCCTCACAGAGCCCTGTCCACACCAGCTCCTCCTTGAC
>NW_012267616.1:17438-21271 GCF_000151885.1 Dipodomys ordii | reverse complement strand
GCTGCGGCCAATCCCACAGAGTCATGTCTAAGCCAGCTGCTCCTTGACCGGCCTGGGCCAGGTTCACAGAGCCCTGTCCAAGCCAGCGTCAACTGAATCAGACTGCACCAGACTCACAGAGCCCTGTCTAAGCCAGCACTACCTGGACCGGTGAGGGGACAGTCTTTCGAGACATGTCCAAGCCAGCGCCGCCTGGACCGATGGGGCCCAGCCTCAAAGAGCCCAGTCCAAGCCACCTCCTCCTAGACTGGGCCAGGCCAGGCTCACAGAGTCTTGTCCAGGCCAGCTGCTCCTCAACCTGACCAGGCCAGCCTCACAGAGCCCTGTCGTAGCCAGCTTCTCCTGGTCCAGCCTGGGGCAGCTGCACAAGCCCTGTGGGAGACAGGGCCAGCTGGACAGGCCCGGGCCAGCCTCAAGGAGCCCTGTCCAAGCCAGCACCATCTGGATCAACACAGGCCAGGCTCACAGAGCCCTGTCCATGCCAGTACTGCCTGGAACCCCGTGGGACAGGCTCTCAAAGTGCTGTCGAAGTCAGCCATGCTTGCACCAGCCTGGGCCAGCCTCACAGAGCCCTGTCCAAGACAGCTCCTACTAGACGGGCCCGGGCCATCCTCACAGAGACTTCTCCAAGCCAGCTGCTCCTTGACCGGCCAGGGCCAGCCTCACAAAGCCCTGTCCATGCCACCTTCAACTGGACCAGACTGCACCAGGCTCACAGAGCCCTTTGCAAGCCAGCACTGCCTTGACCGGTGCAGGCCAGGCTCACAGAGCCCTGTCCAAGTCAGGACCGCCTAGACCAGCCGGAGGACAGCCTTTTGAGCCCTGTGCAAGCCAGTGCTGCCTGGACCGATGGGGGCCAGGCTCACAGAGCCCTGTCTAAGCCAGCTCCTCCTAGACTGGGCCAGGCCAGCCTCACAGAGTCTTGTCCAAGCCAGCTGCACCTCGACCTGACTGGGCCAGCATCACGGAGCCTTATCCAAGCCAGCACCACCTGGACTGGACCAGCCTGCACCAGACTCACAGGGCCCTGTCCAATCCAGCGCCACTTGGACCGGCGCGGGCCAGGTTTACAGAACCCTGTCCAAGACAACACCACCTGGACTGGCGCAGGCCAGGCTCACAGAGCTCTGTCCAAGCCAGGGTCGTCTGGACCAGCCCCTTGAGCCCTGTCCAAGCCAGTGCCGCCTGACTGATACAGGCCAGCTCACAGAGCCCTGTCCACGCCAGCTCCTCCTTGACTGGCCCGGGGCCAACCTCACAGAGTCTTGTCTAAGCCAGCTCCACCTGGACTGGACCCAGCCAGTCTAACAGGGCCTTGTCCAAACCAGCCCCAGGTGCACTAGCCCGGGCCAGGCTCACAGAATCTTGTTCAAGCCAGAGCCACCTGGACTGGCCCAGGCCAGCCTCAGAGAGCCCTGTCCAAGCCAGCTCCTCCTGGACCGGAACGGCCCAGCCTCACAAAGCCCTGCACAAGCCAGTGCCACCAGGACCGGCCTGCACATATCCCTGTCCAAGCCAGTGCTGCCTGACTGATGCAGGCCAGCCTCACAGAGCCGTGTCCAAGCCAGCTCCTCCTAGACTGGGCCGGGAAGAGCCTCACAGGGTCTTATCCAAGCCAGCTGCCCTGCACCTGACCAGGCCAGCTTAATAGAGCCCTGTCCACGCCAGCTCCTCCTTGACTGGCACGGGCCAACCTCACAGAGTTTTGTCTAAGCCAGCTGCTCCTTGACTGGCCAGGGGCACGTTCACAGAGCCTTGTCTAAGCCAGCCTCAACTGAACCAGACAGAACCACAGTCACAGAGCCCTGTCTAAGCCAGCACTACCTGGATCGGCATGGGCCAGGCTCACAGAGGCCTGTCTAAGCCAGTACTACCTGGACCGGTGTGGGGACAGTCTTTCGAGCCATGTCCAAGCCAGCGCCAACTGGACCGATGGGGGTCCAGCATCAAAGAGCCCAGTCCAAGCCAGCTCCTACTAGAGTGGGCCGGGCCAGCCTCACAGAGTCTTGTCCAAGCGAGCTGCTCCTCGACCTGACCAGGCCAGCCTCACAGAGCCCTGTCGAAGCCAGCTCCTCCTGGACCAGCCTGGGTCAGCTGCACAAGCCCTCTGCGAAACAGGGCCAACTGGACCCGCCCTGGCCAGGCTCACAGAGCCCTGTCCAAGCCAGCACCATCTGGATCAACACGGGCCAGGCTCATAGAGCCCTGTCCATGCTAGTACTGCCTGGACTGCTGTGGGACAGGCTCCAAAGTCCTGTCCAAGTCAGCCACACCTGCACCGGCCTTGGCCACCCTCACAGAGCCCTGTCCAAGCCAGCTCCTCCTAAACTGGTCCGGGCCAACCTCACAGAGACTTCTCTAAGGCAGCTGCTCCTTGACTGGCCTGGGCCAGCCTCACAAACCTCTGTCCATGCCACCTTCAACTGGACCAGACTGCACCAGCCTCACAGAGCCCTGTGCAAGCCAGCACTGCCTGGACCGGTACAGGGCAGGCTCACAGAGCCTTGTCCAAGTCAGGGCCGCCTAGACCAGCCGGGGGACAGCCTTTCGAGCCCTGTCCAAGCCAGCGCTGCCTGGGACCGAAGGGGGCCAGCCTCAAAGAGCACTGTCCAAGCCAGATCCTCCTAGACTGGGATGGGCCAGCCTCACAGAATCTTGTTCAAGCCAGCTGCACCTCGACCTGACTGGGCCTGCCTCACGGAGCCTTGTCCAACCAACGCCACCTGGACTGGACCAGCCTGCACCAGACTCACAGGGCCCTGTCCAATCCAGGGGCACTTGGACCGGTGCGGGCCAGGTTTACAGAACCCTGTCCAAGACAGCACTACCAGGACCGGTGCGGGCCAAGCACACAGAGCTCTGTGCAAGCCAGGGTCGTCTGGACTAGCCCAGGACAGCTTCTTGAGCCCTGTCCAAGCCAGCTCCTCCCAGACTGGGCCGGGCCAGCCTCACAGAGTCTTGTCCAAGCCAGCTGCCTTGGAACAGACTGGACCAGCCTCACAGAATCCCTGTGCAAGCTAGCTACACCTGAAGTGGCCACGGCCAGCTTCAGAGAGTCCTGTCCAAGCCAGCGGCGCCTGGATAGGGCTGGGCCAGTCTCACAGAGCCCTTTCCAAACCAGCACCGTCTGAACCGTCGTGGGCCAGGCTCACAGAGCCCTTCCATGGCAGTACTGCCTGGACCAGCGCAGGACAGGCTCTCAAAGTCCTATACAAGCCAGCCACACCTGCATCGGCCTAGGCCATCCTCACAAACCCTGTCCAAGCCAGCTAGCTTCTACCAGACTTGCCTGGGCCAACCTCACAGAGCCTTGTTCAAGGCAGATCTTCCTGGACTGGACCAGGCCAGGCTCACAGAACCCTGTCCAAGCCAGCTTCTCCTAGACTGGCCTGGGCCAACCTCACACAGCCTTGTCCAAGTCAGCTCTTCCTGGGCTGGACCAGGCCAGGCTCACAGAACCCTGTCCAAACCAGCTTCTCCTAGACTGGCCTGGGCCAACCTCACAGAGTCTTGTGGAAGCCAGCAGTGCCTGGACTGAGGAGGGCCATCCTCAAAAGCCCTGTCCAAGCCAGTTCCTCCAAGACTGGGCCGGCCAGCCTCACAGAGACCTGTCCAAGACATCTCTGCCTGAAGCGGCCCTGGCCAGGCTCAGAGATTCCTATCCAAGCCAGCGCCACCTGGACAGGCCCGGGTCAGCCTCACAGAGTTTTGTCCAAGCCAGCTGCACCTCGACCTGACTGGACCAGCCTCACAGAATCTTGACTAAGCAAGCTACTCCTTGACTCTCCCAGGCCTGGTTCCCAGAGACTTGACCAAGCCAGCGTCAACTGAAC
>NW_012267616.1:14655-16128 GCF_000151885.1 Dipodomys ordii | reverse complement strand
CCCTGTCTAAGCCAGCACTACCTGGACCGGTATGGGCCAGGCTCACAGAGGCCTGTCTAAGCCACCACTACCTGGACCGGCGTGGGGACATTCTTTTGAGCCATGTCCAAGGCAGCGCCACCTGGACCAATGGGGACCAGCCTCAATGAGCCCAGTCCAAGCCAGCTCCTCCTAGACTGGGCAGCGACAGTCTCACATAGTATTGTCCAAGCCAGCTGCTCCTGGACCTGACCTGGCCAGCCTCACAGAGCCCTGTCCACGCCAGCTCCTCCTGGACTAGCCCGGGCCAGCCTCACAGAGTCTTGTCCATGCCAGCACCATCTGGATCAACACTGGCCAGGTTCACAGAGCCCTGTCCATGCCAGTACTGTCTGGACCTCTGTGGGACAGGCTCTCAAAGTCCTGTCCAAGCCAGCCACGCCTGCACCGGCCTGATCCAGCCTCACAGAACCCTGTCCAAGCCAGCTGCTCCTAGACTGGCCTGGGCCAACCTCACAGAGTCTTGTCCAAGCATGCTGCTCCTTGACCGGCCTGGGCCAGGCTCACAGAGCACTGTCCAAGCCATTGTCAACTGGACCAGGCTGCACCAGCCACACAGGGTCCTGTCCAAGCCAGTACTGCCTGGACTGGTGCCGGCCAGTCTAACAGAACCCTGTCCAAGCCTGCTCCTCCTGGACTGGAGCGGGCCAAGCTCCAAGACAGGGCTGCCTGAACCAGCATGGGGACAGCCTTTCGAGCCCTGCCCAAGACAGCATTGACTGGACCGATGGGGACCAGCCTCAAAGAGCCCTGTCCAAGCCAGATCCTCCTAGACTGAGCCGGGCCAGCCTCACAGAGTCTTGTGCAAGCCAGCTGCACCTCGTCCTGTCTGGGCCAGCCTCACAGAGCCTTGTCCAAGGCAATGCCACCTGGACCAGCCTGCACCAGACTCACAGGGCCCTGTCCAATCCAGCGCCACTTGGACCGGCTTGGGACAGGTTTACAGAACCCTGTCCAAGACATCACCACCGGGACCGGTGTGGGTCAGGCACACAGAGCTCTGTCCAAGCCAGGGTCGCCTGGACCAGACCGGGGACAGCCTCTTGAGCCCTGTCCAAGCCAGCTCCTCCTAGTCTGGGCTGGGCCAGCCTCAAAGAGTCTTGTCCAAGCCAGCTGCCCTGGACACGACCAAACCAGCCTCATAGAACCCTGTCCAAGCCAGCTCCACCTGAAGTGGCCAAGGCCAGGCTCAGAGAGTCCTGTCCAAGCCAGCGCCGCCTGGATAGGCCCGGGCCAGTCTCACAGAGCCCTGTCCAAACCAGCGCTGCCTGAACCGTCGCGGGCCAGGCTCACAGAGAACTGTCCATGGCAGTACTGCCTGGACCAGCGCAGGACAGGCTTTCAAAGTCCTATCCAAGCCAGCCACGCCTGCATCGGCCTGCAACAGCATCACAGAGCCCTGTCCAAGCCAGCTAGCTTCTACCAGACTGGCCC
>NW_012267616.1:13245-14605 GCF_000151885.1 Dipodomys ordii | reverse complement strand
CAGCGCTGCCTGGATCAGCCTGGAAAAGGCTCACAAAGCCCTGTCCAAGCCAACGCCCCCTGGACCAATGCAGGCCAGGCTCACAGAGCACTGTCCAAGCCAGTACTGCCTTGACCAAACTGGGACAGGCTCACAAAGTCCTGTCCAAGCCATCACCGCCTTGATGGGTCCAGGCCACCCTCACAGAGCCTTGTCCAAGGAAGTGCACCTGGACCGGACTGGGCCAGGCTAACAGAGTCCTGTCCAAGCCAGCGCCCCCTGGAAGGGCCCATTGCTGGCTCACAAGTCCTGTCCAAGCCGGTGCAACTGGACCAGACCGGGCCAGCCTCACAGAGCCCTGTCCAAGTCAGTGCCACATGGACCGGCCTGCACCAGCCTCACAGAGCTCTGTCCAAGCCAGTGCTGCCTGGATCAGCTGAGAACAGGCTCACAGAGCCCTGTCCAAGCCAAAGCCTCCTGGAACAATGCAGGCTAGGCTCACAGAGCACTGTCCAAGCCAGCTCCTCCTAGACTGCAATGGACCTGCCTCACAAGCTTGTCTAAGCCATCTCCTCCTGGATGGACAGGCCAAACTAACAGGGCCCAGTCCAACCCAGCACCATCTGGACTGGCCCATGCCAGGCTCACAGAGCCTTGTCAAAGCCAGCTCCTCCTGGACCGGACCAGACCAGGCTCACAGAGCCCTGTCCAAGCTATTGCCAATTGTACCGACGTGGGCCAGGTTCACAGAACCCTCTTCAAGACAGCACCGTCTGTCCCGGACCAGGACAGGCTAACAGAGTCCTGTCAAAGCCAGTAACAACTGGACCAGCCCGGGTGAGCCTCACAGATCCCTGTCGAATTTAGCCCCTTCTAGACTGGCCCGGTCCAGCCTCACAGAGCTTTGTCCAAGCCAGCACCTCCTGGACCGGACGTGACCAGCCTCACAGACACCTGTCCAAGCCAACGCCCCCTGGAAGGGCCCACTGCTGGCTCACAAAGTCCGGTCCAAGCCAGCGACCCCTGTACCAGACCGGGCCATGCTCACAGAGGCCTGTCAAAGTCAGCTCTGCCTGAAGCGGCCCAGGACAAGCTCAGAGAGTCCGGTGAAAGCCAGCGCCATCTGGACAGACCCGGGACAACCTCACAGAGCCCTGTGCAAGACAGCGTCACCTGGACTGGACCTGGGCAGCCTCACAAGCCCTGTCCAAGCCAGTGCCACCTGGATCAGCCTGCACCAGACTCACAGAGTCCTATCCAAGCCAGCACCACCTGGACTGGACCAGGCCAAACTCACAGAGCACTGTCCAAGCCAACTCCTCCTGGACTGGCTGTGGCCAGTCTCACAGAGCCCTGTCCAAGCCAGCTCCTCCTGGACTAA
>NW_012267616.1:7822-10585 GCF_000151885.1 Dipodomys ordii | reverse complement strand
CCTGCCCAGGCCAGCACCGCCTGGACCGGGCCAGGCCAGCCTCACAGAGTCCTGTCCAAGGCAGCGCCACCTGGACTGAACCAGGCCAGGCTCAAAAGCCCTGTCCAACTCAGCTCCAGGTAAAGCGGCCCAGGACAGGCTCAGAGAGTCCTGTCCAAGACAGCGCCGCATGGACAGTTCCGTGCCAGTCTCACAGATCCCTGTCCAAGGCAGTGCCGCCTGGACCAGACCTGGGCAGCCTAACAGAGCCCTGTCTAAGCCAGTGCCACGAAGACCGGCATGCACCACCCTCACAGAGCCATTTCCAAAGCAGCGCTACCTGGACCAGCAGGGACCAGGCTCACAGAGCGCTGTCCAAGCCAGTACTGCCTGTTATGGCGCGGGCCAGGTTCACAAAGTCCTGTCGAAGACAGCACCGCCTGTATGGGCCCCGGACAGGATCACAAAGTCCTGTCGAAGCCAGCACCGCCTTGATCAGCCTGGACCAGCCTCACCGAGCCCTGTCCAAGCCAGCTCCTCGTGGACTGGCCAGGCTCACCTTACGGAGTCTCATCCAAGCCAGCTGCTCCTTGACCGCACCAAGCCAGTCTCAGAGAGCCCTGTCCCAGCCAGTTCCTCCTGGATGGGCGCTGGCCAGGCTCACAGAACCCTGTCCAGACCAGCGCTGCTTGGACCAACTCCTGCCTGGCTCAGAGAGCCATGTCCAAACCAGCACTGCCTGGACCACCTCGTGCAAGGCTCACAAAGTCCTGTCCAAGCCAACACTGCCTGGACTGGCCCGGGGCTGGCTCACAAAGTCCTGTCCAAGCCAGCTACTCCTGGACCGGACAGACCAGCCTCACAGAGCACTGTCCAAGACAGTGTCACGTGGACTGGCCTTTGCCAGGCTCACAGAGCCTTGTCCAAGCCAGCTCCTCCAAGACTGGCACAGTTCAGCCTCCCAGAGCCTTATGCAAGGCAGCTTCTCCTAGACTGCCCCGGTAAAGCCTCACAGAGCCTTGTCCAAGCCAGCGCTAACTGGACAGGCCTGTTGCCGGCTCACAAAATCCTGTCCCGTTCAACAACTCCTGGACCGCCCCATTCCAGCCTCACAGAGTCCTGTCAAAGGCAGTGCCACCTGGACCAGACCTGGGCAGCCTAACAGAGCCCTGTCCAAGCCAGCGCCACCTAGACTGGCCCAGGCCAGGCTCACAGAATCCTGTCCAAGCCAGCACCACCTGGAATGGACCAGGCCAGCCTCCCAGAGCCCTGTCCAAGCCAGTGCCAACTGGACCAGACCGCACCAGCCTCACAGAGCTCTGTTCATGACAGTACTGCCTGTACCAGTGCAGGACAGCCACTCAAAATCCTGTCCAAGCCAGCATCACCTGGACTGACCTGGGCCCGGCTCACAAACTCCTGTCCAGGGCAGTGCTGCCTGGACCAGCCCAGGCCAGGTTCACAGAGCCCTCTCTAAGCCAGCTCCTCCTAGCCTGACCTGGGCCAACCTCACAGAGTCTTGTCCAAGCCAGCTGTTCCGGGACCAGCGGGAGACAGGCTCACAGAGCCCTTTCCAAACCAGCGACGCCTGGACTGGCCCGGACCAGACTCACCGAGCCCTGTTCAAGCCAGCGCTGCCTGGAGAGATGGAGTCCAGGCTCACAGAGCCCTGTCCAATCCAGTGTTGCCTGAACCAGCCCAGAGACAGTCTCTTGAGCCCTGTCTAAGCCAGTGCCGCCTGTACCGATGCATGCAAGCCTCAAAGAGCCCTGTCCAAGCCAGCTCCTCCTAGACTGGGCTGGGCCAGGCTCACTGAGCCCTTTCCAAGCCAGTGCCACCTGGACCAGCCTGCACCAGACTCACAGACCCCTGTCCAAGCCAGCACCTCTATACTGGAATCGACATACCTCACAGAGACTTGTGTAAGCCAGCTCTTCCTGGAGAGGAAAGGGCAAGCCTAACAGGGCCCTGTCCAAGGCAGTCCCATCTGGACTGGCCTGGGCCAGGCTCACAGAGCCCTGTCCAAGGTAGGGTCAACTGGACCAGACTGTACCAGCCTCACAGAGCCCGGTCCAGCCCAGCACTGCCTTGACCGGCACAGGCCAGGCTCAAGGAGCCCTGTTCAAACAGGGCCACTTGTACCAGCCCGGGGACAGCCTTTGGAGCCTTGTCCAAGCCAGTACCACTTGGACAGGCGGGGGCCGGTTCACAGAACCCTGTTCAAGACAGCACTGGCTGTTCCAGAACGGGCCAGACTAACAGAGTCCTGTCAAAGCCAGTGCCAACTGGACCAGCCCGGGCCAGCCTCACAGATCCCTGTAGAAGCTAGCTTCTCCTAGAATGGCCCAGTCCAGCCTCACAGAGTCTTTTCCAATCCAGCAAGAGCTGGACCAGCCCGGGCCAGGCTAACATAGTTCTGTCCAAACCAGCGCCCCCTGGAAGGGTCCATTGCTGGTTCACAAAGTTCTGTCCAAGCCAGCGTCACCTGGACCGGACCGGGCCAGCCTTACAGAGGCCTGTTAAAGTCAGTTCTGCCTGAAGCGTCCCAGGACAGGCTCAGAGAGTCCAGTCCAAGCCAGTGCCATCTGGACAGACGGGCCAGCCTCACAGAGCCCTGTAAAAGCCATCGCCCCTGAACTGGACCTGGGCAGCCTAACAGAGCCCTGTCCAAGCCAGTGCCACCAGGACCGGCCTGCACCAGCCTCACAGAGCTGTGCCCAAGCCAGCGCTGCCTGGATCAGCCTGGAAAAGGCTCACAAAGCCCTGTCCAAGCCAACGCCCCCT
>NW_012267616.1:0-5397 GCF_000151885.1 Dipodomys ordii | reverse complement strand
AGCACTGTCCAAGCCAACTCCTCCTGGACTGGCTGTGGCCAGTCTCACAGAGCCCTGTCCAAGCCAGCTCCTCCTGGACTAACCCGGGGCCAGCTGCACAAGCCCTATCCAAGCCAGTACCACGTGGAATAACGTGGGCCAGGTTCACAGAACCCTGTTCAAGACAGAACCGCCTGTTCTGGCCAGGGCCAGGCTAACAGAGTCCTGTCCAAGCCAGTGCCCCCTGGATCAGCCGGGCCACCATCACAGAGCCCTGTCCAAGCCAGCTCCTCCTAGACTGGAATGGACCTGCGTCACAGAGGCTTATCTCAGCCAGCTCCTCCTGGACCGGACTGGGCCAATCTAACATGGCCCTGTCCAAGCCAGCCCCATCTGGACTGGCCCGGGCCAGGCTCACAGAGCCTTGTCCAAGCCAGCTCCTCCTGGTCCGGACAAGACCAGGCTCACAGAGCCCTGTCCAAGCCAGCACCACTCGGACCAACGCGGGCCAGGTTCAAGACATCACCGCCTGTTCTGGACCAGGCTAGGCTAACAGAGTCCTGTCAAAGCCAGTGCCAACTGGACCAGCACGGGCCAGTATCACAGATCCCTGTCAAAGCTAGCTCCTCCTAGACTGGCCCGGTCCAGCCTCACAGAGCCTTGTCCCAGCCAGCTGCTCCTGGACCGGATGTGGCCAGCCTCACAGAGACCTGTGCAAGCCAGCGCCATGTGGACTGGCCTGTGCCAGGCTCACAGAACCCTGTCCAAGACAGCTCCTCCAAGACTGGCCTGGTCCAGCCTCACAGAGCCTTATCTAGGCCAGTAATACCTGGACCAGACCATGCGAGACTAACAGAGTCCTGTTCAAGCCAGCGCACCTTGCAAGGTCCCATTGCTGGCTCACAAAGTCCTGTCCAAGCCAGCGCCACCTGGACAGAACTGGCCCAGCCTCACAGAGGCCTGTCAAAGTCAGCTCTGCCTGAAGCGGCCCAGGACAGGCTCAGAGAGTCTGGTACAAGCCAGTGCCATCTGGACAGACCCAGGCCAGCCTCACAGAGCCCTGTCAAACCCAGCGCAGCCAGGAAGAACAGACCTCGGAAGCCTAACGGAGCCTTGTCTAAGCCAGTGCCACCAGGACAGACCTGCACCAGCCTCACAGAGCTCTGTCTAAGCCAGAGCTGCCTAGATCAGCCCTGACCAGGCTCACAGAGCCCTGTCCAAGCCAATGCCACCTGGACCGATGCAGGCCAGGCTCACAGAGCACGGTCCAAGCCAGTACTGCCTGGACCAGCCGGGTACAGGCTCCTCACAAAGTCCTGTCCAAGCCATCACCTCCTTGATGGGCCCAGGCCAGCCTCACAGAGCCCTGTCCAAGCCAGCTCCTCCTAGACCTGCCTGGGCCAGCCTCACAGAGCCCTGTCCAGGCCAGGGTGACCTGGACCAGCCTAAGGACAGCTTTTTGAGCCCTGTCCACGACAGCCCTGCCTGGAACCATGAGGGCCAGACTCAAAGACCCCTGTCTAAGCCAGCTCTTCCTAGACTGGGCCAGGCCAGCCTCACAGAGTCTTGTTCAAGCCAACTGCTCCACAGTCTGACCAGGCCAGCCTCACAAGCCCTGTCCAAGCCAGTGCCACCTGGATCAGCCTGCACCAGACTCACAGAGTCCTGTCCAAGCCAGCACCACCTGGACTGGACCAGGCCAACCTCACAGAGCACTGTCCAAGCCAACTCCTCCTGGACTGGCTGTGGCCAGTCTCACAGAGCCCTGTCCAAGCCAGCTCCTCCTGGACTAACCCCGGGCCAGCTGCACAAGCCCTATCCACACCAGTGCCACTTGGACTAACGCAGGCCAGGTTCACAGAACCTTTTCAAGACAGAACCACCTGTTCTGGCCAGGGCCAGGCTAACAGAGTCCTGTCCAAGCCAGCGCCACCTGGATCGGCCGGGCCATCATCACAGAGCCCTGTCCAAGCCTGTTCCTCCTAGACTGGAATGGACCTGCGTCACACAGGCTTGTCTCAGCCAGCTCCGCCTGGAGCGGACCGGGTCAGTCTAACATGGCCTTGTCCAAGCCAGCCCACTCTGGACTGGCCTGGGCCAGGCTCACAGAGCCTTGTCCAAGCCAGCTCCTCCTGGACCGGACTAGACCAGGCTCACAGAGCCCTATCTAAGCCAGCACCACTTGGACCAACGCTGGCCAGGTCCACAGAGCCCTGTTTAAGACAGCACCACCTGGTCCTGCCCGGGCCAGGCTAACAGATGCTTGTCCAAGCCAGTGCCACCTGGATCTGAAGGGCCACCATCACAGAGCCCTGTCCATGACAGCTCCTCCTAAACTGGAATGGACCTGCCTCACAGAAGCTTGTCTCAGCCAGCTCCTTCTGGACTGGACCGGGCCAGTCTAACATGGCCCTGTCCAAGTCAGCCCCATCTGGACTGGCCCGGGCCAGGCTCACAGAGCCATGTCCAAGCCAGCTCCTCCTGGACTGGAACAGACCAGGATCACAGAGCCCTGTCCAAGCCAGCACCACTTGGATCAACACGGGCCAGGTTCAAGACATCACCGCCTGTTCTGGACCAGGCTAGGCTAACAGAGTCCTGTCAAAGCCAGTGCCAACTGGACCAGCCCGGGCCAGCCAGCCTCACATATCCCTGCCGAAGATAGCTCCTCCTAGACTGGCCAGGTCCAGCCTCACAGAGCCTTGTCCCAGCCAGCTGCTCCTGGACCGGATGTGGCCAGCCTCACAGAGACCTGTGCAAGCCAGCGCCATGTGGACTGACCTGTGCCAGGCTCACAGAGCCCTGTCCAAGACAGCTCCTCCAAGACTGGCCCAGTGCAGCCTCACAGAGCCTTGTCTAAGCCAGTAAGACCTGTACCACCCGGGCCAGACTAACCGAGTCCTGTTCAAGCCAGCGCACCCTGCAAGGGCCCATTGCAGGCTCACAAAGTTCTGTCCAAGCCAGCGCCACCTGGACCATACTGGCCCAGCCTCACAGAGGCCTGTCAAAATCATCTCCGCCTGAAGCGGCCCAGGACAGGCTCAGAGAGTCTGGTCCAAGCCAGTGCCATCTGGACAGACCCAGGCCAGCCTCACAGAGCCCTGTCAAACCCAGCGCCGCCTGGAAGACCAGAACTCGGCAGCCTAACAGAGCGCTGTCTAAGCCATTGCCACCAGATCCGGCCTGCACCAGCCTCACAGAGGTCTGTCAAGCCAGCACTGCCTGGATCAGCCCTGACCAGGCTCACAGAGCCCTGTCTCAGCCAATGCCACCTGGACCAATGCAGGCCAGTCTCACAGAGTGCTGTCCAAGCCAGTACTGTCTGGACCAGCGGGGGACAAGCTCCTCACAACGTCCTGTCCAAGCCATCTCCGCCTTGATGGGCCCGGGCTAGCCTCACAGAGCCCTGTCCAAGCCAGCTCCTCCTAGACCTGCCTGGGCCAGCCTCACAGAGCCTTGTCCAAGCCATGGCAACCTGGACCAGCCCAAGGACAGCTTTTTGAGCCCTGTCCATCCAGCAACCCCTGGAATGATGAGGGCCAGACTCAAAGATCCCTGTCTAAGCTAGCTCTTCCTAGACTGGGCCAGGCCAGCCTCACAGAGTCTTGTTCAAGCCAACTGCTCCTCAGTCTGACCAGGCCAGCCCCACAAGCCCTGTCCAAGCCAGTGCCACCTGGATCAGCCTGCACCAGATTCACAGAGTCCTGTCCAAGCCAGCACCGCCTGGACCGGAGCAGGCCAAATTCACAGAGCACTGTCCAAGCCAACTCCTCCTGAACTGGTTGTGGCCAGCCTCACAGAGCCCTGTCCAAACCAGCTCCTCCCGGACCGGACTGGGCCAGCCTCACAGAGCCCTGTCCAAGCCAGCTCCTCCTGGACTAACCCGGGGCCAGCTGCACAAGCCCTGTCCAAGCCAGTGACACTTGGACCGATGCGGGACATGTTCACAGAGCCCTTCCAAGACAGCACCGCCTGATCCTGCCTGGTCCAGGCTAACAGTGTCCTGTCCAAGCCAGTGCCACCTGGATCAGAAGGACCACCGTCACAGAGCCCTGTCCAGGCCACGTCCTCCTAGACTGGAATGTACCTGCCTCACAGAGGCTTGTTTAAGCCAGCTCCTTCTGTACCAGTCCTGGCCAGTCTAACAGGGCCCTGTCCAAGCTAGCGTCAACTGGACCAGACTGCACCAGACTCACCGAGCCCTGTTCAAGCCAGCACTGCCTGGAGAGATGCGGTCCAGGCTCACAGAGCCCTGTCCAATCCAGTGTTGCCTGAACCAGCCCAGAGACAGCCTCTTGAGCCCTGTCTAAGCCAGTGCTGCCTGTACTGATGCATGCAAGCCTCAAAGAACCCTGTCCAAGCCAGCTCCTCCTAGACTGGGCTGGGCCAGGCTCACAGAGCCCTTTCCAGGCCAGCGCTACTTGGACCAGCCTGCACCAGACTCAAAGACCCCTGTCCAAGCCAGCACTTCTATACTGGAATGGACGTACCTCGCTGATATTTGTTTAAGCCAGCTCTTCTTGGAGTGGAATGGGCAAGCCTAACAGGGCCCTGTCCAAGGCAGCCTCATCTGGACTGGCCTGGGCCAGGCTCACAGAGTCCTTTACAAGCCAGGGCCACCTGGACCTGCCCGGTCCAGGCTCACAGAGCCCTGTCCAAGCTAGGGTCAACTGGACCAGACTGCACCAGCCTCACAGAGCCCGGTCCAGCCCAGCACTGCCTTGACTGGCACGGGCCAGGCTAATGGAGCCCTGTCCAAACAGGGCCACCTGTACCAGCCCGGGGACAGCCTTTGGAGTCTTGTCCAAGCCAGTACCACTTGGACATGCGGGGGCCGGTTCACAGAACCCTGTTCAAGACAGCACTGGGTGTTCCGGACCGGGCCAGACTAACAGAGTCCTGTCAAAGCCAGTGCCAACTGGACCAGCCCAGGCCAGCCACACAGATCCCTGTCGAATCTAGCTCCTCCTAGAATGGCCTGATCCAGCCTCACAGAGTCTTGTCCAAGCCTGCGAGACCTGGACCGGCCCGGGCCAGGCTAACATAGTTCTGTCCAAGCCAGCACCCCCTGGAAGGGTCCATTGCTGGTTCACAAAGTTCTGTCCAAGCCAGCGCCACCTGTACCCGACCGGGTCAGCCTTACAGAGGCCTGTTAAAGTCAGCTCTGCCTGAAGCAGCCCAGGACAGTCTCAGAGAGTCCAGTCCAAGCCAGCACCATCTGTACAGACAGGGGCCAGCCTCACAGAGGTTGTAAAAGCCATCACGCCTGGACTGGACCTGGGCAGCCTAACAGATCCCTGTCCAAGCCAGTGCCACCAGGACTGGCCTGCACCAGCCTCACAGAGCTGTGCCCAAGCCAGCGCTGCCTGGATCAGCCTGGAAAAGGCTCACAAAGCCCTGTCCAAGCCAACGCCCCCT
>NW_012267615.1:19628-21461 GCF_000151885.1 Dipodomys ordii | reverse complement strand
CCATGGATTTCTAATTTTTCCAGAACCGTCATCATAAAGGTGTGTTGGATCTTGTCAAATGCTTTTTCTGCATCTATTGAGATAACCATGTGGTTCTTATCCCTGCTCCTGTTGATGTGATGAATTATACTAATTGATTTCCATATATTGAACCAGCTTTGCATCCCTGAAATGAATCCTATTTGATCGTGGTGTATGATTTTTTGGATGAATTGTTGAAATCGATTGGCCAAAATTTTTTTGAGAAGTTTTTCATGAATGTTCATCCAAGAAATGGGTCTATGGTTCTCTTTCTTTGAGAAGACCCTGCCTGGTTTGGGGATGAGGGTTATGATGGCTTCATAGAATGGGTTCCATAGTGAACTTTCTCTTTCAATTTCATTGAAGAGTTGGAGGTGTATTAGTGTGAGCTCTGCTCTGAAGACCTTGTAAAATTATGCTGTGAAACCATCTGGACCTGGGCTTTTCTTAGATGAGAGATCTCTCATTACTGTTTATATTTCAATGCTTGATATTTGGCCTGTTAAGGTGATTTAACTCACCTTGGTTTAGTTTTCGCATGTCAGTATTTGTTTGGAAAAGGTCCATTTCTGCCAATTTCTCAATCTTATTAGTATAAATTATTAAGAAGTATTTCCTTATAATGTTCTGAATCTTTGTTGTTTCGCTGGTGATGTTTCCATTTTCATCTCTGAGTTTATTTATTTGGGTGTGTTCTTTTATTTTTCTGATAAGATTTGCTAACGGTCTGTCAATTTTGTTAATTTTTTCGAAGAACTAATTCTTTGTTTTGCTGATTCTTTCTATGGCTTTTTTTGGATTCTAATTCATTTAATTCTGATTTAATTTTAATTCTTTCTTTCTGCTCATTAGGTTGGGGTTTATCCTGCTGCTCTTTTTCAAGGAGGCTCAGATGTGTCATTAAATTGTTGGTTTCAGATCTCTCCAATATGTTGATGTAGGAACTCAGAGTATAAACTTGCCTCTGAGTACTGACTTTGTTCTGTGCCAGAGGAGTTGGTAATTTATGTGCTCATTTTTGTTGAATACCATGAAATTTGAATTTCATTTCTAATCTCTTCCATGACCCACTCGTGATTCAGCAGTGTTTTGTTCAACCTCCATGTGTTACAAGACTTTCTTTAGTGGCTTTTTGTGCTGAGTCCTACTTTTAATCCCTTGTGGTCTGAGAGAATGCAAGGTATAATTTCAATATATCTGAATTTGGACAAGTTTGCTTTGTTGCCTAAAATGTGGTCTATTTATGAAAATATTCCATATGCTGCTGAGAAAAATGTGTATTCTGATGCTGCTGGGTGAAATCTTCGGTAGATGTCTTTATAATCTTGTTGATCTATGCCGTTGTTTAGATATGCAGGTTCTTTGTTGTGTTTTTGCCAAGTTGATCAATCTAGCAGGGATAATGGTGTGTTAAAGTCTCCAACAATTAATGTCTTTGGATCTATGTGGGATTTGAGGGAAAGTTGGGTTTCTTGGATAAATTTTGGTGCTCCATTGTTTGCTGAATAGATATTTAGAAGTGTAATATCCTCCTGAAGGAGAGATACATTAATTAGTATGTAGCAACCTTCTTTATGTCTTCACACTAATTTTCAATTGAAGTCTATTTTACCTGATATTAGGATTGCAACTCATGCCTGTTTAGGGGGGCCGTTTGCTTGGTAGATTTTTTTCCAGCCATTCATATTGAAAATGTGTTTGTTTTTATGGGCAAAATGTGACTACTGAAGGCAGCAGATAGAAGGATCTTGCTTTTTAATCCATCTAGACAGTCTATGTCAATTAATTGGAGAGGTAAGTCTGTTAATGTTG
>NW_012267615.1:17748-19578 GCF_000151885.1 Dipodomys ordii | reverse complement strand
TTATTTTTATCCCTTGTGGTCTGAGAGAATGCAAGGTATAATTTCAATATATCTGAATTTGGACAAGTTTGCTTTGTTGCCTAAAATGTGGTCTACTTTTGAAAATATTCCATATACTGCTGAGAAAAATGTGTATTCTGATGCTGCTGGGTGAAATCTTTGGTAGATGTCTTTAAAATCTTGTTGATCTATGCCGTTGTTTAGATATGCAGGTTCTTTGTTGTGTTTTTGCCAAGTTGATCTATCTAGCGGGGATAGTGTTGTGTTAAAGTCTCCAACAATTAATGTCTTTGGATCTATGTGGGATTTGAGGGAAAGTTGGGTTTCTTGGATAAATTTTGGTGCTCCGTTGTTTGGTGAATAGATATTTAGAAGTGTAATATCCTCCTGAAGGAGAGATACGTTAATTAGTATGTAGCAACCTTCTTTATCTCTTCACACTAATTTTCAATTGAAGTCTATTTTACCTGATATTAGGATTGCAACTCATGCCTGTTTAGGGGGGCCATTTGCTTGGTAGATTTTTTCCAGCCATATTGACAATGTGTTTGTTTTTATGGGCAAAATGTGACTACTGAAGGCAGCAGATAGAAGGATCTTGCTTTTTAATCCATCTAGACAGTCTATGTCAATTAATTGGAGAGGTAAGTCTGTTAATGTTGAGAGATAGAACTGACAAGTATTTGGGAGTTCCTGCCATTTTATCCACCTTGGGGGCAGTGGCAACTGGGTTCTTTCTATGGTTCTTGGATTCTCAGTTTGGCTGCTGTTTCTTGGACGTCTTTGTGGTCTTGTTGGTTTTCTATGTGTAAGAAATCTTTAAGATCATTTGTAGGGATAGTTTGGTGGAGATGTATTGTTTCAATTTTTCTTTGCTGTGGAAGCTTTTTATTTGACCTTCGTTATATGAAGGAGAGTTTAGCTGAGTACAGTTTTCCTGGGTGATTGTTGTTTGTCTTTACGGCATGGCATACATCATTTCAGGCTCTTCTTGCTTTGATTGTCACTGCTGAGAAATCTGGGGTGATTCTAACTGGTTTCCCTTTATAGGTGATTGATCGTTTCTCCTTGACAGCTTAAAGGTACATTTCCTTGGTCTGAATTGATCCTGTGAGGATTATAATGTGATGCTGGGTTGTCCTGCTCTGGTCTGGTCTATTTGAAGTTCTAAAAGCTTCTTGTATCTGAATAGGCCTATCTTTTTGCATGTTTGCGTAGTTCTCTGCTAAGATCCTGTTAAACAAATTTCCTATACCATTAACTTCTGTTTCTAGGTGCTCCTCTACACCCATTATCCTCAGATTATTCCTTCTGATGGTGTCTTCCAAATGTTGAATAGATCTATCCTATTTCTTGGACTTTTCTTGGATGATTGTATGTTCTTTCTCTATAATATCTAGGCTGCCTAAATGCCTAAGACTTCGTAGGAACATAGTAGATATCATTGAATACTAGATACATGGCTCTGGCACTCTCTACTAATACGCATTTATTGGCATACTACCACCTGCCTATCCATGTATGGCTATTTTGGCCACCTCTGGGGCTTGATCTCAGTGCCTGCCAAGAATTTCATCCTCGAGTAAGAAGCCAAGTGTGACACCTGTTTTCCTTTTCTGGGAGAGTGCTGGGTGTCAAGTATGATGAAGAACAAGTCTACAAATCTAGATGCAATGTGATAGCATGTAAACAATGTCATATATGTTTAGGTGTCCTCGCTGTCGGTAAAATAAACGGTAAATAAATGAATAAAACAGCAAATACAATGAATAACCACACCAAACATGATATAGACTGAATATCTATATGGAAGTTCAATCCTATCTTTAA
>NW_012267615.1:12832-16068 GCF_000151885.1 Dipodomys ordii | reverse complement strand
GATCTACTATAGAATTTCAATGAATGTCCTGGGTCTGAAGTAAGATATATAATATATATGCAAATCTGTATAGTTCTCATAAGATGCAATCAATTTAATACATGTTATAAGTGTAATAATAGTCAATAAAATTATGAATGAATAATACAAAAGATAAAATAAATACACTCAAAGCAAATTGTAATAAACATAAGTATGTAGATATTAATCATTATTTCAAATGTGAATGAATATTGCAATAACGGGGCTGGGGATTGAATTCAGGCCTAGGGAACAGGCCTGAATTGCTTGTCTCCTAAGAGGGTGAGTTTCCCCATCCCCCTAGTGAATTAGTGTTACCCAGACTCTGAGTTTACTTCCCAGGCCTGGCAGAAAGAAAGGGCATGAATTCCAAGCCAGGAGCTTCATTAGTATTGTATGTATGTATATATGTGTGTATGTATATATATATATATATATATATATATATATATATATATATCATGGGACTTGAATTCTGGCCTGGCCTTGGGAGCTGTCCTTGTGTTCTTCAGCTCAAGGTCAGTGCTATAATGCTTAAGCCACAGCACCACTTCTGGTTTTCTAGTGGTTTATTGGAGATAAGTGTCTCACAGACTTTCCTGCCCTGGCTGGCTTTGAACCTTGATGTTCAGATCTCAGCGTCCTGAGTAGCTAAGATTACAGGCATGAACCATAGCCAGTGCCAGGCTATTTTTAATATTTTTAAATTACTTATTTATTTTTAATGTTTTTTTTTGCCCAGCATGGGGCTTGAACTCATATCATGGCAACTCTGCCTCAGCTAACATCAACCTAGGCTGGGATGGTGCAGTCTCTGGACCCACAGCCCATCCTGGGATCCTAGGACTCGGGGAATGACAGGAAAACAAAATGAAAACGGCACCAAAAAGAAGCCAGGAACCACCTACGGATGGCAGTTCCTTGGTTTTCCTTCCTTGCATGGTGATGATCCCGGGTCCAAAAAACACTGCTGCAACCTGTAGGTCACCTGACATAGCTGAAGGCTGACGGGCTGTCAGCAAAGCCATAGGCCAACCTGGACACCTAAGCCCTGAGTTTGAATCCCAGTCATGCTACTTACAAAGGGCTGGAGAGCCTAAGAAACTATTGCTTGTCCATAGGAACGCCAGAGAAATGTAATCAATGTCATGGTTGGATGAGTAGTTCATCAATCAGTCTAGTATAAATTTAGACCCAATAATCACAGAACATAGATTGATTTTAATGCATACTTTATTATGCATTAAAAGATACTATTCAGTAAAGACCTGAGAATCTGTACGAACATAGACATCATTGGCAGGATCAAAATATCTAAATATATATTTATCTGTATACCATCATCTGAATAGAAAGGTACTGCTATTTTGGCCAAACCTGTGGCTCCATCCTAGGTCCTGGGATCCACTTGGCAGCTGAATGGGCTAGAGACGCCATGCTGACACTCACCCATTCATGAATTGGGACTTCTAGGCCCTCAGTTCAGGTACCAGCATTGCCAAAAATTTCATCTCGGAGTAAGATTCCAAGTGAGACACCTGTTTTCCATTTCTGTGCAAGTGCTGGGTGTCAGGTATGATGTACATAATATGTGTGCAAAGCTACATGCTGTGGAATAGATTGGAATAAATGTAATAAATGATATAGGTGCACTCACAGTCCATAAAATAAATATTAATTCAATCAATCAATAATAATATATAATGAATCACTCCAACAAACACGATACAGACTGAATATATAGATGTAAATATAAATCACATATTTAAAATGTATATAAATGTTATATTTTGTGGGCTCGTGCTTGAATTCAGGCCTAGGGAAGAGTTGAGAAGTTCATGCATGATTCACACAGGAAATGATAGGCAAGACCTCTGGCACAACAATTATTTTTAATTAAGACTTCACGAAATGTGACAATAATAATTACATTCGGTAAATCGAGGAATTGGGAAAGATCCAAGAATTTTTAGTCACATGGTAGATAGGATTCCAACACAGCTTGCCACATCTTCTCTATGCAAATAGGTATTTATTAGCATACTAGCTTCAGCTTATGAAGGGATGAATATGGCGCACAAACCCCACCCCGGAGCTCAATCTCAGGTCCTGGGTAGGGCCTAGGTCCTTAGTAGCTCAAAAGCTGCTGTGCTCATATGGACCCTTTAGAAAGTTGGGCCTGCTAGGCCCAGAGTTCAACTCCCAGCAATGCCAAAAGGTTCATCCTGATGTGAGAAACCATTCCTTACAGCTGTTTTCCTGTCCTGTGAAATCCTGGGCCTCATCGAGGATGGAGAATGCTATATTGGCAACTCTATAGCGATTGGAATATGTTGTCATCCATGGCAACACAGATATACCTGCCACCATACTCAATAAAATACACAATACATCCATGAATAAGACTCAAAATTAAAATATAATTACAACGAAAGTAAGATGCATACCACACCTATATGTAAATAGAGATCCTGTGTTTAAAAAAAGGTAAGCTTGTTATTTTGTCCACTTCTGGGGCTTCAGATCAGGCCCAGGAACAGGCCTGACATTCTAGTCTTCAGGGATGATGAGCTTCCCCTTCCCCCACAGTGCAACGGGGTTACACATATCTGAGTTCAAATCCCAGGCCTGACAAAAGATTCATCCTGATGTCAGAAGCCACTCTTTACACCTGTTTTCCTCTCCTATGGAAGTCCTGAGTCTCAGCTAGGATGGATAATGAATGCATAGGCAAATCTATAACCATGGGAACAGGTCATCATCCATGTCAGCAGAGTTATAGCTGTCACCATACTCAGTAAAATACACAATACCTCCATGTATTAGACACAAAATAAGGAGAAGGATTGCACCAAATGCAAGATGTTATCCACACATATATGTCAATACATTTCCTATGTTTCAATTATGAATTTATGCCTATCTTGGCCCTCACTGGGGCACAACCTCAGGTCCTGAGAATGACTTAGCTCCTTAGTTGCTCACAGGCTTGTGTCTTCACCTTGACTCTTTGGCCAATTGGGCCTGCTAGGCTCTCAGTTCAAATCCCAACACTGCCAAAACATGAATCCTGATGTGAGAAGCCCATTGATCCACCTGTTTTCCTGTCCCGAGAATGTCCTTAGTCTCAGCTAGGATGAAGAAGGTGTAGGAAACTCTATAGAAATGGGAATAGGTTGCCATCCAAGTCAGCACAGTTATATCTGTCATCATAC
>NW_012267615.1:12489-12782 GCF_000151885.1 Dipodomys ordii | reverse complement strand
CCACCATACTCAATAAAATACACAATACATCCATGAATAAGACTCAAAATTAAAATATAATTACAACGAAAGTAAGATGCATACCACACCTGTATATAAATAGAGATCCTGTGTTTAAAAAAAGGTAAGCTTGTTATTTTGTCCACTTCTGGGGCTTCAGATCAGGCCCAGGAACAGGCCTGACATCTAGTCTTCAGGGATGATGAGCTTCCCCTTCCCCCACAGTGCAACGGGGTTACACATATCTGAGTTCAAATCCCAGGCTTGACAAAAGATTCATCCTGATGTCAGAA
>NW_012267615.1:12055-12439 GCF_000151885.1 Dipodomys ordii | reverse complement strand
TGACAAAAGATTCATCCTGATGTCAGAAGCCACTCTTTACACCTGTTTTCCTCTCCTATGGAAGTCCTGAGTCTCAGCTAGGATGGAGAATGAATGCATAGGCAAACCTATAACCATGGGAACAGGTCATCATCCATGTCAGCAGAGTTATAGCTGTCACTATACTCAGTAAAATACACAATACCTCCATGTATTCGACACAAAATAAGGAGAAGGATTGCACCAAACGCAAGATGCTATCCACACATATATGTCAATACATTTCCTATGTTTCAATTATGAATTTATGCCTATCTTGGCCCTCACTGGGGCACAAACTCAGGTCCTGAGAATGACTTAGCTCCTTAGTTGCTCACAGGCTTGTGTCTTCACCTTGACTCTTTC
>NW_012267615.1:7869-11136 GCF_000151885.1 Dipodomys ordii | reverse complement strand
CATAATTTTTCAATTTTTCAATATTTTTTGCCAGACTGGGGGCTTGAACTCAAGTTGTGGCAACTCTGCCTCAAGTCTGATCATCTTAGTCTGCAGCCTCTTGACCTACAGCCCATCCTCAGATCCTAGGCCAAGGTTTGTAGGAAAAAAATAAAAAGCTGGAGGAGAAAAAAGCAGCGGGAAGTTCCACCTGGCACTTTTAGGTTTATTTTCATTTGAATATTGACCATGGTGGGACCCAACCTGGTGGACTACAGATTGAAGGTGACCTGGTGTGGCTGAAAGTCTGCTGGCTGTTGGGGGTACCATAGGACGATCGGGCAACGGAGGCCCAGAGGTCAAATCTTCGTCAGCTCTGCTACATTGAAGGAATATCAGGAGTTCCTGAGATACTCAATTCTGGACCTAGGAAGAGCCGTGAAATGTGATCAATCTCTTCCTTGAATGAATAGTTCTTGAGGATTTGAGTAGGAAATGATAGTCAAGACTCATGGGGTATCGATTATTTTTAGTGAAGAGTTGATGAAGCATAACCATAATCATCACAATCATTTAATGGAGGCATTGGGGAAGATCCAAGAATCGGTAGTCACAGAGTAGATTGGATTCCATCACAGGTCACCATCTCTCCTACTCTATATGTACTTATTTGCTTACTACCTTCAGCTTATGAATGGATGACTATTGTGCTCCCCCTGCCTTACCCCTGGGACTCGATCTCAGGTCCTGGGAATGGCCTAGCTCCTTTGTAGCTCACAAGCTGGTGTGCTTATGTGGACCCAGAAGTTCAGATCCCAGCAGTGCCAAAATACTCATCCAGTCAGAAGCCAGAAGTTGCACCTGTTTTCCTGTGTGAGTCCTGGGTTTCAGCTAGAATGGAGAATGCATGGGCCACCCTGTGGCCATGGGAAAAGGTTGTCATCCATGTCAGCCCAGTTACACCTGTCATATATACTCAAGAACATACATAATACATCCATGAATAGCATACAAAATAGAGAGGATAACTACACTCAATGCATAAGGCAGTCCACACACAGATGTGAATATACATCCCATGTTTCAATGATGCATGGAGGACTCTTGTGGCCTCCTTGGGGCTTGATCTCAGCTCCTGAGAACAGCCCAGTTCCTTAGTGGCTCACAGGATGGTTTGCTCATGTGGACCCATTGGGCAGTTGGGCCTCCTAGGCCCCGAGTTCGAATCACAGCACTTCCAAAAATTCACCCTGATGTGAGAAACCATTCATTGCACTTGTTCTTCTGTGCTGTGCAAGTTCTGGGTCACAGCTAGTATGGAAAATGCATAGGCAACTCTATACTCATGGGAATAGCTTATCATCCAGGTCACCACAGTTATATCTGTCATCCTATGCTCAAGAAAATACACAATACATCAATGGGTAAGACACCAGATAAAGACAATAACTACACCGAACCCAAGATGCTGCCCACCCATGTATGGAAATAGAGATCCTCTGTTTAAATTCTGAATTTATGACTACTATAGTGCCCACCGGGGCTTGATCTCAGGTCCCAGGAAAGACCTAGATGTTTAGTGGCTCACGTGCTGGTGTGCTCACCATGACTCATCCATCACTTGAGCCAGCTAGGCCTTGAGTTCAAATCCCAGCACTACCAAAAGATTCATCCTGATATGGGAAGCCAAGGGTTGCACCAGTTTTCCTATGCTGTGAATGGGAGTATGCTATATAGGCAACTCTATACTCATGGGAATTGGTTGCCAGCTATGTTGTTATCACACTCATTAAAATACATATTGCATCCATGAATAAGACACGAAATCAAGAGAATGAGTACACTGAAAGCAAGATGCCTCCCACTCATGTATGGAAATATAGCTCCTGTCTTTAAATTATGATTTCATGAGTATATTGACCCCCATGGGGCACTAGCTCAGGTCCTGTGAACGGCCTAGCACCTTAGTGGCTCACAGGCTGGTGTGCTCACCTTGATCCATTCCCCAAGTCTCCCTGCTAAGCTCTGACTTCAAAGCGCAGCACAGCCAAAAGATTCATCCTCATGTGAGAAACCAATGGTTCACATGATTTCCTGTCCTGTGAAGGTCTTGGGCCTCATTGAGGATGAAGAATGCTATGTAGACAACTCTATAGCCATGGGAATAGGTTGTCATCCACGGCAGCACAGATATACCTGTTACCATTCTCAATAAAATACACAATACATCCATGAATAAGACTCAAAATTAAAAAATAATTACATTGAAAGCAAAATGCCTACCACACCTGTATGTAAATATGTTTACATGTTTAAAAAAGGTAAGCTTTGTCCACTGCTGGGGCTTCAAATCAGTCCCAGGAACAGGCCATACATTCTAGGTTTCAGGGATGATGAGCTTCCCCTTCCCCCACAGGGCAACGGGGTTACCCAGATCTGAGTTCAAATCCCAAGCCTGACAAAAGATTCATCCTGATGTCAGAAGCCAGTCATTGCGCCTGATTTCCTCTAATGTGGAAGTCCTGGGTCTCAGCTAGGATGGAGAATAAATGCATAGGCAACCCTATAACCATGGGAACAGGTCATCATCCATGTCAGGACAGCTATATCTGTCACCATACTCAGTAAAATACAAAATACCTCCATTTATTAGACACAAATAAAGGAGAAGAAATGCACCGAATGCAAGATGCTGCCCACACATATATGTCAATATAGATCCTATGTTTCTAGTATGAATTTATGCCTAGCCTGGCCCTCCCTGGGGCTCATTGTCAGGTCCTGGGAATGGCCTAGCTCCTCAGTTGCTCACATGCTGGGGTTCTCACCTTGAGTCTTTCAACAATTCGGCCTGCTAGGCACTCAGTTCAAATCCCAACGCTGCCAAAAGCAGAATCCTGATGTGAGAACCCATAGGTCGACCTGTTTTCCTGTCCTGTGAATGTCCTTTGTCTCAGCTAGCATGAAGACATAGGCAAGTCCATGGACATGGGTATCGGTTGTCATTCATTTAAGCACAGATATATCTGACATCATATTCAATAAAATACAAAATGCATCCCTGGCTAAGACACACAATAAAAAGAATAACTACACTGAAAGTATGATGCATTCCCCATATGTATGTAAAAAGAGACCCTATGTGTAAAATAGTTGGGCATATGATTTTTGGCAGTGTTGGGCTTCAATTCACGCCCTGGCACCAGGCCTGACCTTGTAGTCTTCAAAGATGGTTTGCTTCCCCTTCCCCAACAGTGCAACAGAGATACCCAGACCTGAGTTCAAATC
>NW_012267615.1:7056-7481 GCF_000151885.1 Dipodomys ordii | reverse complement strand
ATCCTAGGACTCCAGGGCTTGCAGAAAAAAAGAAAGCTGCGAGGGGAAAAAAAGCAGTGGTAAGTTCCACCTGGTGCTTTTATGTTCATTTTCCTATGTACAGTGACCATGGTGTGTCTGAAACAGGCGACCTACAGAGTGAAGGTTACCTGGAGTGACTGAAGGCCTGCAGCTGTTGGGAAAGCCTCAGGCCATCCAGGTAAAGACGCCCAGAGGTAGAATCCCAGTCAGCCCCCCTACATTGAGGGATTGGCGTGAGATCCTGAGATACTTGTTTCTGGACCTAGGAAGAGTCGTGGAATGTGATCAATCTCATCCGTGAATGAATATTTCCTGCAGGATGTGAGCAGGAAATGATAGGCAAGATTCCTGGGGTATCAATTATTTTTAATGAATAATTGATGAAGCGTGACCATAATCATCAC
>NW_012267615.1:4737-6479 GCF_000151885.1 Dipodomys ordii | reverse complement strand
CATCCTATGCTGTGGCCTCTGGACCTACAGCCCATCCTCGAATCCTAGGACTCCAGGGCTTGCAGAAAAAAAGAAAGCTGCGAGGGGAAAAAAAGCAGTGGTAAGTTCCACCTGGTGCTTTTATGTTCATTTTCCTTTGTACAGTGACCATGGTGTGTCTGAAACCGGCGACCTACAGAGTGAAGGTTACCTGGAGTGACTGAAGGCCTGCAGCTGTTGGGAAAGCCCCAGGCCATCCAGGTAAAGACGCCCAGAGGTAGAATCCCAGTCAGTCCCCCTACATTGAGGGATTGGCGTGAGATCCTGAGATACTTGTTTCTGGACCTAGGAAGAGTCGTGGAATGTGATCAATCTCATCCGTGAATGAGTAGTTCCTGCAGGATGTGAGCAGGAAATGATAGGCAAGATTCCTGGGGTATCAATTATTTTTAATGAATAATTGATGAAGCGTGACCATAATCATCACAGTCATGAAATGGAGGCATCGGGAAAGATCCAAGAATCAGTAGTTACAAGGTAGATTGGATTCCATCACAGGTCGCCATCTCTCTTACTCTAAACAAATATGCACACTATCTTCAGCTTATGAATGGATGACTATTGTGCTCTGCACCTGCCCTATCCCCACGTCTCAATCTCAGGTCCTGGGAACAGCCTAGTTCCTTAGATGCTCACATCATGGTGTCTTCACCTTGACCTTTTCTCCAATTGGCCCTGCTAGGCTCTGAAGATCAAATCCCAACATTGACAAAAGAGGAATGCAGATGTGAGAATCCAATCCATCCACCTGTTTCCTGTCCTGTGAATGTTCTGGGTCTCAGCTAGGATGGAGAACGCTTAAGCAACTCTATAGACATGGGAATAGATTATCATCCATGCTAGCACAGTTATATCTGTCATCATGCTCAATAAACAAATTGCATCAGTGACTAAGATACACAATAAAAAGAATAATTGTACTGAACAAATGTATGTGAATAGAGATCCTATGTTTAAAATAGATGGGCATATGATTTTTGCCAGTGCTGGGGCTTCAATTTAGGCCCTGGTAGCAGGCCTGACCTTGTAGTCTTCAAGGATGGCAAGCTTTCCCTTCCCACACAGTGCTATAGTGTTACCTAGACCTGAGTTGGAATCTGAGCTGTGGCAGAAAAATGGTGCGAATTCTGAACTAGGGTGCTTTATTAGTTTTTAGAGTTTTTTTGTTTTCTGTTTTTTGTTTTTGGCTAACCAAAGGATTTGAACTCACTTCATGCCAACCTTGCCTCAGCTTCGATCACTTTAGCCTGGTGGGCTGCCACAGGCCCATAGTCAACCCTGTGATCCTTGGCCCTGAAACCTTGCAGGAGTAAAAAAAAAAAAAAAACCACACAGAAAAATAGCCACAAGATGGATTTTTTACTATTTCTTCCTTTGCATGGTGACCAACCTTGGTCCAAATTACAAAGGTACTTCACTTTGCATTGGCCACGGCTAGCGGACTATCGAGGAAGCCACAGGCCCATATGTCATCATAGGCCCTAATTTTGAATCCTGGTCCTGATACCTACCAATAGGGGGACTTCCCACGAGACTCATTCCTATGCATGGGAATAACGATGGAATGGGATCAAATTCATGATTGAATAAGAAGTTTCTGCAGGCATCGTTCTAGTCTAAAATTAGATGCAATGATCCTAGGATGTTGATTGATCTTAATGCATGGTTTATTAAGCATGGAAACAATACTATTCCTTCAATGG
>NW_012267615.1:3700-4137 GCF_000151885.1 Dipodomys ordii | reverse complement strand
CCTGTGATCCTTGGCCCTGAAACCTTGCAGGAGTAAAAAAAAAACACACACAGAAAAATAGCCACAAGATGGATTTTTTACTATTTCTTCCTTTGTATGGTGACCAACCTGGGTCCAAATTACAAAGGTACTTCACTTTGCATTGGGCACGGCTAGCGGACTATCGAGGAAGCCACAGGCCCATATGTCATCATAGGCCCTGATTTTGAATCCTGGTCCTGATACCTACCAATGGGTGGACTTCCCACGAGACTCATTCCTATGCATGGGAATAACGATGGAATGGGAGCAAATTCATGATTGAATAAGAAGTTTCTGCAGGCATCGTTCTAGTCTAAAATTAGATACAATGATCCTAGGATGTTGATTGATCTTAATGCATGGTTTATTAAGCATGGAAACAATACTATTTCTTCAATGGAGGCATAATAAATACC
>NW_012267615.1:3223-3650 GCF_000151885.1 Dipodomys ordii | reverse complement strand
TCATCACAGTCAATAAATGGTAAATAAATGAATGAAACAAAAATACAATCAATAACCACAATATGGCCTGAAAATCTATAGGTAAGTACAAATCCCATCTTTATAATGCATATGAACAGTATATTTTCCAGGCTTGGAGATTGAATTCAGGCCTAGGGATGAGGCCCAACTTTCTTGTCTTCAAACATGGTGAGCTTCCCCTTCGTCCACAGAGCTGCACAGTTTCCCAGCCCCTGAGTTCAAATCCAAAGTAGAAAAAATAGCGAGAATTGCAAGCCAGTGAGCTAAATTTTTTGTGTGCAGGTGGGGGTGTTCTTTTGGTTATTTTTGTGTTTTTTTGTGAAGCAAGGTCTTGAACTCAGATCATGGCACTCTGCCTCAGCTTCTATCACCCTAGGCTGCGGTGCAGCCACAGAGCCACAGCTGA
>NW_012267615.1:1585-3173 GCF_000151885.1 Dipodomys ordii | reverse complement strand
GTTGGTAGGAACGTAGTTGATGTTATTGAATCCTAGGTAGATGTCTCTGGAATTCTATACAAATATATATTTATTGATATATACCACCTGCCTATCCATGTATGGCTATTTTGTTCACCCCTGTGGCTCAATCTCAGGGTCTGGGAACTGACTGGCAGCTTCCTTGGCTAGAGGTTGCCGTGTTGGCACACCCATTCATGAACTGGGTCTGCTAGGCCCTGAGTTCATATCCCAGCACTGCAAACAATTGGATCAGGGAGTTAGAAGCCGAGTGTGACACCTGTTTTCCTACTCTCTGAGAGTCCTGGGTGTCAGACACGATGGAGAACATGTCTACAAATTTAGATACTATGTGATGGGATGTCATCAATATAATAAATAGAATGTGTGTCATCACAGTCAGTAAATGGTAAATAAATGAATAAAACAAAAATACAATCAATAACCACAATATGGCCTGAAAATCTATAGGTAAGTACAAATCCCATCTTTATAATGCATATGAACAGTATATTTTCCAGGCTTGGAGATTGAATTCAGGCCTAGGGATGAGGCCCAACTTTCTTGTCTTCAAACATGGTGAGCTTCCCCTTCGTCCACAGAGCTGCACAGTTTCCCAGCCCCTGAGTTCAAATCCAAAGTAGAAAAAATAGCGAGAATTGCAAGCCAGTGAGCTAAATTTTTTGTGTGCAGGTGGGGGTGTTCTTTTGGTTATTTTTGTGTTTTTTTGTGAAGCAAGGTCTTGAACTCAGATCATGGCACTCTGCCTCAGCTTCTATCACCCTAGGCTGCGGTGCAGCCACAGAGCCACAGCTGATCCTGGGATCCTAGACCTCCAGGCTTTGTGCTGGGAAAACCTATGCACAGAAAAAAAGTGTCAGAGCCAGGCGCCGGTGGCTCACACCTTTAATCCTAACTACTAAAGAGGCTGAGATCTGAGTATCTCGGTTCAAAGCGAGGAATGTCCGTGACACACTTATCTCCAAGAAACAACTAGAAAGCTGGAAGTGGTGCTGTGACTGAAGCAGTAAAGTCCTTGCCTTTAACTGAAGACCATAGGCCCAGCGCCCAGGCCCAGAGTTCAAACCCTATGACCGACCCCCCCCCCCAAAGAAAAAAGTAGCAGGATTGCGTTTTTACATTTTATTCCTTTGCACTGTGACCATTTGGGTCTGAATGACATGGCTCTAAAGGGTGCTTCACCTTGCATTGCTGAAGGATGGAGGGCTATTGGGGAAGCCCTAGTCTGGCACGGCAATGTAGGCCTAGAGGTAAATCCCAGTAATGTCACTTCTAGATGTTGGAGATCCTAAGAGACTGGTTCCCATCCATAGTAATAATGATGGAATGCTATCAATGGCACTGTTGAATGAGCTGATCGTGAATACTACTCATATAAAATTAGATATCATGACTTCAGTATACTGATTTTATTTAATATGAAGCATTTAAAGAATACTATTTCTTACAGAGATGCAATAATTTCAGGACAATGATTTAATTAATAGTTTAGTAAGGATGAAAACAGTAATATTAATTACATGGAGGCATAATAAATACGCAAGAATTGGTAGGAATGTAGTCTACA
>NW_012267615.1:0-1535 GCF_000151885.1 Dipodomys ordii | reverse complement strand
TAACATGAATTACAAGGAGGCATAATAAATACACAAGAATTGGTAGGAATGTAGTCTACATAACTGAATAATGTGTAGACATGTCTGGCACTCTATAAAGATATGTATTTATTAGCATACTACCATCTGGGTGTCACTCTGTTCTTATTTTGTCAAAACTTGGGGCTGGATCTAAGGTCCTAGGAACAGACTGTCAGTTCAATTTTCCCCAGGATGGCGTGTTGACACTCACCCATTCATGAATTTGGCCTTGTAGGCCATGAGTTCAGATGTCAGCACTCCCAAAAAATGAATCGTGGAGTAAGAAGCTGATAGTGACAAACATTTTCCTTTTTTGTGAAAGTCCTGGGAGTCAGGTATGAAGAGGAACATATATGCAGACCTATATCCTATGGAATCAATGTTCTATGTGCCATAATAGTCAATAAAATAAATGGCCAACACATGAATAAAACAAAAAATAACAATGAATACACTGAGTGCTATATGAAGTCAACCTATGTATATAAATATAAATCATATATTTAAAATGTACATGAATAGGATGTTTTCTAGTGCTGGGGATCGAATTCATGTCTAAGGAACCGAATTGAATTTCATGACTTCAAGGAGGTGAGCTTCCCCTTTCCACACAGTGCAAAAGAGTTACCCAGACCATGAGTTCTGATTCCAGTCCTAACAGAAATAATGGCAGCTGTATACTATGTGATGTCCAATTCTTAGGTATTTCATTCTGTCTCCATTTAATGAATGTGATTGTTTAAATGCTTCATAAAGTATTAATTAAAATTGATCAATATCCTATAATATAATTGTGTATAATTTTATCCTAGAATGATTCATGAGCTGCCCATTTAATCACATATATCACATGCCATTGGTATTCATATGGATAGGATTGAGTTTTTTAGGATCACCTGCCATTTGGAGGTGGCAGGACCAGGATATGGGCTACAGCTCTCACTTCTTAAACCCGAGGATAAGGAAATCACCGGTCTGTCCAAGAACATCAGCAAGACCAATGATTAGGCAGGCACCAATGGCTCTCAGCAGTCCTCCTTGATACTTGCAAAGCTTTGATAGGAGGATCATGGTCAAAGTCACCCTACGCAGGAAAGTCGTTGAGACCCCTGTCCAACTTCAGTGCCAACAAAGCCAGAAGTAGAACCATGTGGCTTCACTAGTTGAGAGCTAACTTTGAGCAAAAGCAGCTCAAGGACTGTGCCCAGATCCTAAAATTCAAGGTCAGGGACTGGCAACAAACAGACATACACAACAATCTCTGCAGCCATCCAGCTAAAGCAGGTCACCCTCGTGTCCCCAACTGGATTGGACAAAATTTCATGTGAAAGGGGTGCTGTCATCTTGACTCTGCCCATTCTGCCTGCATCACAGGATTCCGTCCACACCTCTATTCTTTTATGGTTCTTTCTGACCAAAGGGAAACCAAAATGGTGGCCTTGCCCATATTCCTTGCTGCCCGGTAGCACCTGGATTCCCTCAGTTGGATGACACCACTACTAGCAGTTGAGGAA
>NW_012267614.1:64281-65952 GCF_000151885.1 Dipodomys ordii | reverse complement strand
CAGAAGGCTTCTGCAGTGGTGGCTTCTATTGGCTTTCTGAACACATCGTGCAGCTGGCTGGCTGTCAGGTGCAGGGCCCAGCAATTTGTGATAATCCCTAAGCAGAAGCAGCCTCTACAAGGCTGGTTTGGCAATAGCCCATGGACCACAGCCAAATTCTCACTCTCCTTGAAGCTGTAACTCCTCCTGCACAAAAGCAGAAGAAGGAAGAGGCCCTGGTGTCTCTCTCTCTCTCTCATGGGATCTGAATATATCACTGTTGTTGAGACAATGTCCACCTGGGCAACCCAGATAGCTTCACCAGGCTCAGCCCTGCCAAGTGATACACAGGGATTTGCCACCCATCTCAAGATGCCAAAATTCATGTTGCCAACAACCAGGCAGAGCTCTGCAGCTGATATGGCAGTCCAGGAAGAACAAGTATGACTGATGGAGCCCATGAGGCATGAGTCTATTCCCTAGCTTTGCTGTTTGTCAGTGAGTTAATCTTGGACAAGCTGGTTAACCTGTGTCTCCATTTCTTAACTATAAAATGACAAGTGTGTGTGTGTGTGTGTGTGTGTGTGTGTGTGTGTATGTGCATGTGTGTGTATGTGTGTGTGCATCTGACAGTCTTAGAGCTTGAACTCAGGGCCTAGGCACTGCTCCTGAGCTTTTTTGCAGCTCAAGTTTGGTGCTGTACATAAAGCTCTTTATTTTTGGTGGTTAATTGGAGATAAGGGGCTCTCAGATTTGTCTGCCCAAGCTGGCTTCAAACCATGATCCTCGGATCTCAGCTAGAATTGTAAGTATAAGCCACTGGCCCACAGTTTGGCAATTTTTATAAAAGACAATTGCTTTGATCATAGGCTTATTGTGAGAACGGAAGGAGATAGGCCATTTTTTGAGGCCACTGTGTAACAGGCAGTTCAGGAAGTAAAATGGGATCCTTTTTATGATCAAAGAAATTGCATCTGGTGATCATAACACACATGGCTTATTGAAAGGGTAAGGGAATGGGAAGAAGATGGCTAAAACATTCTTCACCAAATGGAGGTGGCCAGGAATGAACAAAAGGAACCACAGAAACAGGAGAAAAGGAAGAAGAGGTAACCATAGTCGGGCACCAGTGGCACATGTCTGTAATCCTAACTACATGGGAGGCTGAGATCTGAGGAGAGATCTGAGATCTGAGATCTCATCATTCAAGCTCAGCCTGGGCAGGAAAATGTATGAAACTCTTTTTGTCAATTAAGCACCAAACACTTACACACACATACACACACACACACACACACACACATAAACACACAACAGAGGTAGAACTGTGGCTCAAGTTATAGACAGCACTCTGAGACAACACTCAGGCCCTGTGTTCAAGCCCCAAAACCAGCACCAAGAAGAAAAAAGAGAGAGAGAAAAACAGAACCATGCCCAGAGATAATATGTGGTTTATGGGTCAGCAGGAAAACTATTGAATAGAGGACTGAAGAAGATGCTTGTCTTAGACTCTCTGAGTACCAGCAGAGCAATCCAACACTGCACTTCTGAAAAAGTCACTTGACAATACCTTGCTTAGCACAGGGGACAGAAGCCGCTAACAGAGCTAAAAACAAGAAACCAACATCCCTGGCTCTTTCTCCCTCCTTTCTTCTCCAACCCTGCACTTCTTAGCTAAACCACCAGCTGCCC
>NW_012267614.1:53561-62792 GCF_000151885.1 Dipodomys ordii | reverse complement strand
AACGCAGTTCATCTTACCCTAAAGAGTGAGATTAGTTGTGTGCCCATTCCACAGGAGGGGCCAAGTGGCCCAATTTGTTCTGTCCTTTTTCTCTACAGGTAAATACTAGAAACATGATGGTAAAAAAAAATTTAGTGATGTGATGATGTGATTAGTATTGCTAAAACTGCCACTTGGACTTAAAAAGAGGGTTAAAATATATTTGTATAATGTGACTTGCTTTCAATGATGTTCTACAATTAGGATATGTTTTTAAAAGTCATAAAGGTGTTAAGTTTACCTTCTTGGTACAGTGATGGTGACTGTAATTCTTGCATTAAGGAAAAATTGTCATGTGAGTTTAAAAGTTTTAATATGTATCTGTTTTAAAACAAGAATCCAAGAGACAATGAGTGACACTTGGCCTCAAGATTTTAAAGGATTTTTAAAAAATGTAACTAAAAACTAAAATATAAAATAATAAAAGAGATTAATAGGAGGCTTAAAAATTAGGAATGGATTTCTAGATATAAAGTTTAAAAGTAAAATTGTTCTTCACATTTGCCTCAAAGTGGAAAAATTAGGATTACCAAAATAATTGCTGTGGGATTCAAAGTGACAGAGGGCTAGCCTTGAGCTGTAAAGCTGAGGGACAGCACTCAGGCCCCGAGTTCAAGTCCAGCGACCAGCTAAGGGAAATGCAGATGAGGCATTTATCCCAGTGTAGAGAAGACATTCCTGGGACAAGAGCTATGGAGGAGCATCCAGAGGCAGTAAGCCACTGCTAGGATGGCAAAAATGTCAGATCCTAGAGTCATTTTTGTGTGGCTCTTCAAAAATTTGTCAGAGCCAGAATGTCATGGGAAGATAGTTTTTAAGCATGCCTAATGTCCATGACTAGCTACCTTGTAGGGACAGAAACATTAGTAATCTGTGATAGTACTAAAAAGTAAAGTTATAAAATGTGGGAGATGGTTTAAATCCCAGCCCCTGTATGTGCCAAAAGCCCTAATTGACAGTAACTTTTGAGCTAACACCAGCTACAAGAAATTTATCTGTTCAAGAAAATCGTTTGTAAACTTGAGAGTGTGTTTCTATTAACATCTGTCTATTAACATCTGTTCGGGTGACAGGCATTGTTAGGGACACTAGGGGTCACATTCCTAAAAGATGCTTTTACAAACCAGAGTGCTAAAGAAGCTACACTGCTGTAGCTGGAGAAAAAGTCTGTGCATTTGTCAAAAGTTAAAATATTGTTCTTAATGACATCTAACCCTGGTAACCTCTTTCTAAAATAGACTAAGGTTATAGGCTCCTGGTTAGGTAGGATCAACACCCCTGAGTCAGCTTGAAGAAGTTACAGAAGATGAATCTTCACCCATCATTCCCTTTTTAGAATAAGGGACCAGAGTCATAAAAAATGTGGCAAAATAGACAGAAGAAAAATGCATGGAAAATAGTAGTACAGGCCTGTGCCCTCTACATCTGCCTAGAAAATCAGCCTTATTAAAAGAACTATCTAGTTAAAAAGCTTGTCTTCTTGATAATTTGTCCTGGGCTATTGTCTCAATAGTCTTAAACACTAGTGGGGCTACAGCCTGCCAAGCCTAGCTATTACTTGTATGCTTAACCAGTCTGTGTAGAAATATACAGCCTAGCACGAGGTGTGACAGTCCCTTGGAGACACTGAAAGACCCTGCTGTTGCTGCGGCTGCTACAGCCTTACAGTCATGGGGAGGAAATCGACATAGTTACCCTGACCTCCTCCACCATGGAAAAAGTAGACTAAACTCCTGCCTGATTCCATCTTTTGGATGGCTTCATTTTGTCCATGTTACCATATAACTACTCTAATTTTATTATGGCTACTCCTCTTGGCGGGAGACTAACAAACATGGTATTGCTCATTCCCTACACTGCTTTGCCTTTATGGGACGTCCTAAACATATTAAAACTGATAATGGTCCGGGATATGTTGGACAAGCTTTTCAAACTTTTTGTAAATCTTACCAGATTTTTCACTCTACAGATATTCCCTATATTCCTCAAGAACAAGAAATTGTTAAACAAGCCAAGGCCTGTTAAAACACCAAATTTTTAAATTAAAAGGGGGGAATTATACCCCTTCTCTCCTGTTAATATTCTTCTCATGCTTTATTTGTACTAAATTTTTAAGTTTAGATTGTAATGGACTTTCCACAGTACAGTGACTTTGGGAAAAAAAGAGAGCAAAGAACTTTTGGCAAAGTTAAGTGGAAGGATCCTTTAACAGATGATTGGCACGGGCTCAATCCAGTTTTAACATGGAGTTGAGGACATGTTTGTGTTTTTTCGCAGGAAGAAAATGAATCCCGCTTGTTGCCTGAGCATTGCGTTAGGATTGTGGAGGCTCATTCTGATGACACAAACCCTGACACTTTGGGCTTACGTGCCAGATCCCCCGATTGTGCACCCTACAACTTGGGAGGGAGTTGAAGTACTCATTCACGTCAATAGATCAGCATACAGTACAGCACCTGATCCCTTCATCCAGAACACCAAGATGGGAGATAACTCAGCTTCAGACATTGGAACTCCTTTCTACTTTACCACCAGCTCTAAAGGCTCCATTCCAGGCTGTATTATAATGCTATCCATGACTCATAAAATTTGGATCCCAGACAAAAATCAAATGTAAAATATACAGATGACATCTTTACCAACTGGGTACCCAGTTCATGCAAATTTTACTCCATCCTATATGATACCCCGTTGCATTATTTCTTCACAAATAGTAGTATCTACAGGAAAGCCTCATCCAATAAGGTAGATGCATGTGAAGCCATTTGTTACCAATATTTCTGGAACTAAATTTCAATTAATGGACTGGTTTGGAGCTAATCTTACTAATAAGTACAATTTTGGACTGTGTTGGATGAATGGGCATCCTCAATATCATGTTTGGATGCTGTTGGCTGCACTCAACAACATAACCTGGCCCAATTCATCCCTTTTAAAAAATATTATGAGTTGTGTATCACCACCCCATGTCATTATGTACAGACCATTCAATATCTCTATAGGAGCTAATTATTTTAATGATACCTGTTCTAATTGTTCTTTTACTAATTGCTTGTATAGCGGCATAACTGTTCCATACTTATTGTTAGACAACCATGTGGTGTTATGATTCCTGTAAATATTTCTAAAACTTTGTATAAAGATTCTGGCATTCAGGTGTTAAGACAATTGACAAAACTAATGCGCCCTCATCGATTTGTTGTGCTACTTGTAGCTGATGTTTTGGCTTTTATTTTGTTAGCTGCCTCTTCAGCGGCAGCTGCTGTGGCACTAACACAAAATGTACAAACTGCCCATTATCTTAATCAGCTTGCTCATAGTACTACACAAGCCCTACCTCTGGACGCTAAAGTGGCAAAAACTGGTAAAAAAAAACTGTTTAAACAATTTCAACTCTATATCACTTCCCTGATTTATGTTAAAGGATTGCTAATGTCATTGCTTGGCATGGGAATGCTTTTGCTGATAGTTTTTCTATGCCTTCCATTATACGTGCACTGCAAAACTCTCTTATGAGTTTAGCCATACAGCTACATAAGATCAAGCTCTATGTAAATGAATTCCACCGAGAGGAACTGTAGCCAGAGACGGGTAAGAGGTGGTGCCAGTCTGACCAATCTAAGACAGGGCCTTCAGCTTTGCTCTGAAGAAGTTCCCAATGACGGGTAAGGCAGACAAGGTGATCCACCCAGCCTAAGACAGGCGGGTTCGCTTCTTCAAACAAAGATGGGGGAGATGTTGGGAGTCCACAGTAAAGCTCTAAGGTCATCTTGACCCCTGTGCTCACTTAAAGGCACATATAAGGAACTGGCTTTCATGAAAAACACTAGGTGCCTGGGATTGCTTTGCTATGTCTACAGAATTTGTTTTACTTTCTACCAGTTGATCTTGTCTTGTTTTTACTGCACTTTGTTTTTATTAAAACTTTCCTTGTTTTTCTGCACTATGGTAACCTTATGTTACCTCTTGACTTCTAATAGTATATAATAGGAAAAATTAAAAATAAACGGGGCTGTAATCTTGAGCTGCAGACCTCCCGACCCATCCTTTGTCTTATGTCTTTATTTTTCTGCATCCTTGCCCCCTAATTCAGGATTCCCTTTCATTGCCAGCAGGCTCCAGCACAATGGAATTCTAGGCCTCCATCAGAAAGAATGACATAGCCTCATTTGTTAGGAAATGGAAAGACTTGGAAAAAATTATATTAAGTGAAGTAAGCCAGGCCTAAAGAAACACAAATCCCATGGTTTCCCTTATTTGCAATAACTAGTATATGTCTGAGACAAGCAGAAAAGATCAGATAAGTTGATTTTAGGTGAAATGAACCCCACTGTAAGTATTGAATTTTTTTTTCTTGTGATTGTTTGTAACATATTTATAAGATGATTTCTTTGTTGTTTCATATGCCCCTCCCCCACAGCATAACCACTGCTTTCATTGTATTTGATGTTGGTATAATTTGTGGAGGGGAAGGGCAAAAACAAACCGTTTAAATAGGGATACAGGTGGACCCATTGCAACAATGAGATGTACAAGTCGTTATGTTGAAAAACTAACTTTACAACTTTGGTCAGGGGGGGAGGTGGGAAAGGATGGGAAGAGGAAACAGAGGAGGAGCCAACAATTCTTGATAAGAAATGTACTCATTACCTTGCCCATGTAATTGTAACACCGCTGTATGGTATTTTCACAATAATTTTTTTAAAAGACAAAGGCTGGTTCAATCCATTGTTCTCTCTTATGGGAACATGGTATGCTAAGTGTGGGATAGAGACCTGGCAGGCAGGGGAACAGATTCAGACCCAGATTAGAAACTTGCAGTAAGGAATGAGCGAATTATGGTACTAGCACAGTCTTGCAGTCTGGAGGATTGGATGGAAATTATTTGGACTGTATTTCTGTGATATAAAAGTATGTGGACCAAGTTGTAATATGAGGAAATAGACTGCAAAATGATGCAGTATCCAGTATCCCTACTCTCTGTCACTCACTCATCCCCTATGCTCTGGGTCTGATCCCTCCATAGTCCCAGCATAAGAGGGACTATGACAGTGATCCTGAGTGGTTATTCCTGAGAACAACCACTCAGGATCACTTGGTGATTGTAATTGTGGGATGGACGACATGGTTTTGAGCAGTCTCCAGTACAACTGTGGAGGCACCCAACTAGAGCTAATCCTACTTATCAGCCCAAGTGGGCTGGTTTGATGGGCAGGGCAAACAGGAACTGGTGCTACCCTGCTCCCCAAGTAGATATGTAAATGGGGGAGGACTGTAAGAGCAGGTATGGGGTGACTCCACCCACTGTGTCTGGATCACAATGATCCCACAATACATACCTGTTTCTAGATGAACAATAACATACAAGAATTGAGGCCACCTCCACATTCTGTGCTGCCTAGTACCATTGGCATTTTCCTCTATTGGCTCATACCAGTACCAGCAGGTGAAGGAAGTAAAGGTGCTATGTGGTGACTGAGTGAATTTCAGAGATCCTGTAGGAAGTGGGTGATTGCAAGAATAGAAGTGATTTCAGAAAGCTTGGGAATATGGCCCCTTCACCTTCCCTATCCCATTGCTGGGATATTTAACCAAACCAGAAACACATGCACAATAAAATTTTCTTTAGGCAAAAAACAACAGCAAGAGTATCTGGAGAGGAATTGACCTGGTGGACCCACTAACACCAACAAAAAGAAAACTGAAAACAGGTAACCTCATAACAATCACTACTGTGGACTGGAAATCAACCAAGGGTGAGACCCAAGACCATGCAGACCTGGAATCTTCCACTGGTTCCTTTCCTGCTAGTGTCATTTCCTCTGACACTGGAATAACTAACAATATGTCAGAAGTCCTACGTTACCCCAAGAGAGTAACCAAAAGATAAACAAAGATAATAAGAGAGAAGGCACGGCTGGAGAAAGCTAGAGAACATGAAAGAATTAATGACCAAATTAAGCTTGGAGAGAGACCATGTTGCTGAGGACTTGAAGTTGGAGAGGTCCATGAGGAAAGACAAGGTTCAACAGATGAACCACCTGAGAGATGAGAAAGAGCAATGGGTGTGATAAGTGTTTGAACTAGAGATAAACATGGTGGAACTTCAATGGCAGTTGGCAGAGCTACCCTCCAGCAGCAGCCTGCAGGACCAACTCAGACCAAGCTACAGCTGCCAGCCAAGACCTATTAGTTGCAGAAGTAGGAACAGAAATGTGAGAAGCAGTGTTACATTCAAAGCAGGAAAACTAGAGCCTCAGTCTCCAAAATGTGAAGCAGCAGGAGCGGCTGTGGTAACTGGAACAGGAGGAAAATTCCTGGGATCTGCATAAGCTCTTCAAGACAATGGGAAGATTACACATTAATGAGGCCATGAGATGCACAATTTTGCATAACCTAGAGATCAAAGAGCAGCTGGGCCATTGGCAGGATGCTTTCCACAGGCTAAGAAACAGAAGGAGGAGCTCTCTCCTGTGCTGCACTCAAAGCTCCAAGTGAAGGAAGAAGCTGGACCAGCAAGAGGAGAAGGTAGAAGGATGGAAAGAGATGGCCGAGTTAAGGAGCCAAGTGGCTCAGAATCTCAGGAGCTTCATGAACAGCTGCAGGAGCTCAGAGCTACCTGTGAACAGCACAGGGCCTACAATTTGCAGCTGACCTTAAAGAATGAGGCCTTGCCGCAGCACCTGCAGAAGCAGACACAGTTGCTGGATAAAGTTGGAGGACCAAGAAGGACCATCAAAAATTACACAACACTTGTGATGTGCCTTAAAACCACCAGACAGAAGCAGGAGCAGCTATGGGCCCCAGCTGAGCTTTCTGGCTTTCACTCGAGAAGGAGTGAGCAAAAAGGAAATGGGGTGATTCTACCTGTTGTGACTGTCCTAGAGGAAAGACAACCCAAAGACTAGGTGGGATTTTTATCTTTATCCATTCATGAATTAAAGAAGGTGAAGCTTAGCCAGCAGCTGCAGGAGTAGCAGATCTACTATGGGTTCCGGGCCAATATGGTAGTCAAGAGACAGAGAAAGCTGAAGCAGTAGGGTTTCTTCTCCAGAAGTTGAAACCACGGGAAAGGAAGCAGGACACACAAGTGCCCAAGAAGACCCTGAAATTCTGCTTCATCCACAAGCTGCCTGGAAAATGTGGGCTACTAGAGGCAAGTGGATAAACTCCAACATGGATGCAGCCAGCTGTCAAAACCTATCAGCACCATTGAAGATTTCTATAAAGAACAGATGGAATTATTGGATGAGCTATATCAGAAGAAAGATGAGTGTGTCAACCAGCTCTTCCAGGAGAAGGAGCTGCTATTGCTTCTTACAGATGAAGACACCTGAGTTTCAGGACAAGATCCTGGCAGCCATCCAGACCCCTGCGGATGAGGGCCCCTCAGACCTCTCAGGCTTCAGGTAGAGGGAAGTTATGAAGAAGCAACAAGATTTTAAAGATTTAAAGCTTGAAGACTATGTGGATCATGCCCAAGTAGAGGCTGGGGTACCTTGGCATCTCAAGGACCCCTACTACAGAGCAGATTGTGCTACAACAGCTTGCTATTCAAGCACCTACCTGAGTTTACATGTTTGGACAATAATGGCTGCAGGACTGAGACAAATGACAACTTGGAGATCATTTTTGCATGAAGACCTGGAGGCTTCCAGCTGGGGAACAGGGCTCTTGTCCTCTAAATAACTTTGTCGCCATAGTACTAGGTGGCATACTCTTAGGCCTAATTATAATGAGTGAGAGATCGGAGGAGCCAAACATACCAGAGGCTTCTGGGAGCTGGCCCAAATTCTAGAGATATTTAACAGTCCATTCATTACCAGGAAAGGGGCTCAGGTGTAGGTTTCCACAAAGTGTAAATTCTTCACAAAGGAAGTAGGAGAGTGATGGCACGGTTTTATATTATTATATTATGATAATAATAGAAAATGTTTGAGGTCACACTTTAATAATAGTGTATTTTAATTTCATAACATTAAATTTTTTACATTTTATGCAATATTTTGATATTACTGTATTGTATACATTATATCAATCATTTCATGATGTATGTTGTACCTCACTAGCATCACTTGGCTTTTTGAAAATGTAAAGAATGCTGAGTTGGGCAATAGTGAATTTTCTTTTTTGTTTGTTAAAATGTTACAACGGTGATAGTGAGAAGAAAAAATAATAGAAACCACGGAAAACAAGAAAACATTACTGCTGAAATCCTGCAACAAAGCAAAGATGTGAGATGAACAATTGGAAGTCTAACACAATTGGAGTACAGACTCATGGATTACAGAAATGTAATCCAAAAATAAGAATATAGAATTATGAAATATCTATAGATATGGCATATCTTAATAATTTTTCAGTGAAACCTACTGAAATGATACCTCTTTAATATTATTGTTGAATTAAAAAATAAAATTCAAACTAATATGTGACTTAGTCTTTGTAAAGTGGATTAGATTCTGCAAGTGTAATGGTATACCTTTGACTCAGGTAATAAATTGAAAATTCAGAAACAACTATTCAGTATTTAAATAAAAAAGTAATTACACAAATTGATCTAAATAGCAAATGTATCATCTGTCTTAGCTTTTCTGTTTATTAACTTAAAATCACATTCCTTATGAAGAAGAAAAATAGCTGAATTAACATAAATATCTCTAAACTATTTTCTTAATTTAAAAAATTCCTCAAAGAAAAAGATTAGTGTAAAAATCACCTTTGAGCATACTCTACAACTGAGGTGTGGAAAATTAAACAAAATTAATGAATTATATACAGCTCCATATTCATAGCTTTTTAATGAATTACTTTAAAATGTCCTTCATTTTTGAAATCAGTTCAGAATTCTTGCACAAATTAAATTTGGGAACTACATTACCAATAGAAAATAAATACAGTATTTTTTATGAGATTAGAAGTCCGATGAAAATAGACTGAAATGGGTCAAGTGGTGAAGCACCAGACAAGCAGGTGGCATGACAATTAACAAATAAAAAGACTTGGATGGTCATCTAATAACTCCACAATGAAAGCTCAGCTAATTTTCAAAATCACAAGATAAAAAGTCACCTAGAGTATGGTGGAAAAGTAATTAATTCATAGTACAAAAATAAAAGATACAAAAAGGAAAGAAAAAAAAACAGTTTTCCAATCCTGTTCAAATTTAACTTTCGCCTAGCCAAAATAAAC
>NW_012267614.1:50958-51177 GCF_000151885.1 Dipodomys ordii | reverse complement strand
CTCATAGTCAGGTGATCAACAATAGTCACGTGATTCCTGGTTTGATTCAGGCAGGTAATGGGAAAGCTGGGAGGGGCTGGTCTGTGGGCAGATTTAATCCTGATCACAACTCAAGCAAGAGATAATTCTTGTCATCTCAGCTTTGTGCAAAGTGTGAATTGGAAGAACTCAGTCAAGGAGATCCTAAGAATAAACACAAGTTTCTATTCTAAAAACAAA
>NW_012267614.1:50281-50536 GCF_000151885.1 Dipodomys ordii | reverse complement strand
CTACATCAGCAGGACAGAGGCCATTTGGAGCTTGGATACTCCAGGTGAGGATTAGAGTGAGAGAATCTACTCCTCTTTTAATTCTTCTCTCCTTGATTTGGTGGTGGTGGTGGTGGTATTATTTTGTCGGTTGCGGGGATTGAACCCAGTGGTAGGGCAGTGTTGCTGGGTCACTTTGTGCTCAAGACTGGGCATTGTTCCTGAGCCACTTTGTGGTCAAAGCTAGTGCTTTACCACTGGAGCCACAGCCCACTT
>NW_012267614.1:41621-43395 GCF_000151885.1 Dipodomys ordii | reverse complement strand
TAAATTAGATGTAGTCAAAATTTTCTACCTTATATATCTAGAAGCACCAACAAAACTACTTTATTCTTGTTTGTGTTTTAAATTTCTGGCCTATACTGTTATAGATCTATAGTTTATTTTTATTGTATTTTATTTATCTATTCATCATTTATTTTTGTTTAATTAATTATTTTTGTTAGTTTTTAAAATATTTTATTTGAATAGTTGAAGAAAGGAGTTGCCATTCAATAAAGTAGTTTGTGAATATAATGCACCTTGATCACTTTAATCCCTTTTTAACATTTCAATTCATCTCTCCCAACCACTTATTCTCTGATTTTTCTTAATTTTGTAGCATATGCATTGATTTTTTTACTTGCTCCTGCTTTCTACCACTTTGCTATATTCTATGTCTACTTTCATGGTAGAACACTTTTGCTGGTTAAAGATTATCTAGTATCCCTTTTAAAAATCATTTTATGTGTAATTGAAAAATGTTATATTTGTTAAATTAATTCTATAAAATTTAGGGATTCTTTGTATTCTGAAAGTATATTCAATCACCATCACCTTGGAATATTCTCAAATATTCATCATTCACAAAGAAATCTCATACCTGTCTGCAGCTATTCTGAATTCTCCTTAGACTTCCAACCCCAAAGAAACTGTTATGCCTGATTTTGATAATTCAAAAATTTCATTAAAATCAAATCATTTTATTTGTTATTTTGTGTCTGGCTCTATCCATCTAGCCTGTTGTCAGTGTTTCCACTAATATCAATTCTCCATTTCTCTTTTTTACTTGATAATGTGCTATTTCATGAGTATAAAATGTTTTGTGATCTGTTTTCCTATTGGTCAGTGTGAATTTTTTTCAATTCTTTGGCTGTCATGGATAATATTGCTCTTTTGAACTTAAGTGTATAAAAATTATAGACAAAGTTTCTAGGCTGTACAAAGTTTCTAGGCTGTTTGGTATTTCTATAACTAACTTTGTGAGGAACTTTTACACTAATTTCCAAGATGAATGTGCTATTTTACAATGTATGAGAGCTTCAATTTCTTTATATCCTTGTCAAAACTTCTAATGCACATCTTTTACCCATTCTGGTGAGTATGAAATGACATTTCATTTCTATTTTATAAGTGATTTTCCAGGTGCTAATGCTTTTGTCTGTTTACACATTGTTTGATTAAGAAATTTCAAGTCAAATTCTTTGTCCATTAATTGAGTTACTGATCCATTTTTTTCCTTTTTCTCCAATTCTTTTGTTTTGGAATAGGAATGTTTACATCATGTTATTATATATTGAAGATATGGTGCTCCTCATCCTCTCTGTCAACCTCTTCCTCTTCTTCCTTTCTCTTCTTTCTCCTCATTGTTGCTCTTTCTATACTTCCTTTTTCTCCTCTTCTTCTTCTTCCTTCCTCTTACTCCACCTCTTTGTTTCCTCTTCTTCTTCTCTTCCTCTCTTCTTCTTCTTTATTGGACCAAAGCTTCATACGTCCTAGTAAACACCCTACCACTTAAACCTGGACCATCCTAGTTTGTTTTTCACATAGGGTCTAGAGCATTTACTCAGGCTTCCCTAGAATTGTGATCCTCCTGTCTTCACTCTGAGTATCTTTCATTAAAGGCATGTGCCTTTATACTTGGCATATAATTGGTTTTGCTTTTTTAAAAAAATATATTTACTTTTTTTGTTGGTCATGGGGCTTGAACTCAGCCTGCGCACGGTCCCTCAGCATTTCAGCTCAAGCTATCACTCTACCACTTGAGCCACAGTGCCCACTT
>NW_012267614.1:37719-39951 GCF_000151885.1 Dipodomys ordii | reverse complement strand
CAGGCAGCTTTATTAGATGTTCAAATTGGTTATTGCAGTGCTCCGCCCACATGTGCCGGCCTCTCTTTCCTGAACCCAGCTAAGGACTCCTTGCAGACACATCCTCATGGCTGCTTTGCCTGCTGTGATCTCTGCTCCTTTCCAAAGGCTTGCTTTGGCAGCTTCCCCTCCATTGTGCCTGTGCCTCTCAGACTGGGTTCACATGCTGGTTGGTTATTGAGCTGCTTGTTAGAGGAGGAAACAAGGGTTGTTGTGTACAATGGCAGGCCTGAATTGGCCTGGAGGCAGGACAGACGCTCTCCCAGGTGGGAGTTGTCAGGGCACAGGGCAGGCACTCTGCCACTGGGCCCTGAGTCACTGTGGTGAGCAGCAGTCACACCTGGCACCAACCGCCCTTTTTGGCTTTAAAAAGGGCTGCTCTCTGTTAATAAACGAGTTTTTCTTCCTGCTTGATTTGGCTCCCCACTGTGTCTGATTGTCTCCCGGGATGAGGGAGGCTAGGGAACAGGTGAGCGCTGCACTGACCTTTCCTCGTACCCTGTCTGTCTTTCGTGGGACAGATGAAGTCCCAACACCTAGGTATATCTTTGCCAGTTCTTGGTTTCTGGGCACTGTCTGTAGCACTCTACTACTTGAGCCACAGTCCCAATTCTGGCTTATGCTGTGTATGTACTACTGAGAAATCGTACGCAGGGCTTCTTGCATGCTAGAGAAGCACTCTCTCAATAATCCACATTCCCAGCTCCCATCTTTTTCTTAATGGTAGTTTTTTACATAAGTATGCTGCCATTTTACATCCCCAGGTTTAATTTTCTGAATACTGGTTACTTCTAGGAAACCTGATCTTCTCTTCTCCTGCCTGGTTTCTTATTGTTCCTGCATTGGCCTCATAATAAAATCTAAATAAAGGCTGCTGAGAGCATCAGTGTATCATATAAGTACCCAGGCCTGGAACCCTGGAAGAGAAAAGCCATGGGCCTGAAATGAAGAGAATGATGCAGTATACACAAGGAGCATATATGAAAAATAAATTAGTAAATAAAAGGAGAAGCATTGCATAAGGTGTGTTTGCATTCAGGGAGGTAGTATACAGAATAAGTAGGTAGGGCACTGAAAATTTTTGTGGCCATACTAGTGCTTAAACTCAGTGCCCGATGCATTCCTCAGCTGTTTTTCCCAAGGCTGAGGATTTACCACTGCCACAGCTCCACTTCCAGCCATCTGGTCATTAATTGGACATAAGCGCCTCCCAGGTTTCCTTCCTGGTCAGGCCTGTGAATCCTGCTCATCTTTCTCTACTCGCTGGACCACTGTTCCACTTCTGGTTTTCTGGTGGTTTATTGGAGATAAGAGTCTCACAGAATTCCTGCTAGGCTGAATTTGAACGGCAATCTCCTGAACAGGAATCAAGCGGCTTTCTTCAGGAATACACCAAGGAGCCCCACCACACAAACCCTTATTCTAAATCTCGAGAGGCACTAGAGAAAAAGAGAAACATGAAGGCGCGTGTAGTGTGTTCTAGATACTTAAAGTTGGAGACACCAACACTCATAATTATTAGATCATTTTATAGACAAAAGGAGCAATGAAGGCAGTTTCAGGATCGCTCCAGCTTTTGGTCCTCTCATCTTGAGACAACAAATTCACTGCAGCTCAATGTTCAGTGACAGAACTGGCGTGTCCTGTGGACATTTGCTCCCAAATTCTGTGACACTCATTTCTAACTTTTGGCTTCAACGTGTGACCGAGAGAAGAAGATGAGGAGAGAAAATTCTTCTCAGAGAAAACAGCTATAAAGAACATTGGGTAGTTAATTCATAAATTCAAACCTTTGGAATGACCCTGTTAAGAAGTCCCTATTAAAAAATGAAGAAGAAAAGAAAGGTGCCAGTGGCTTCTCACTGTAATCCCAGCTCCTAAGGAGGCTGAGGTATAGAGAATCTGAGTTTGAATCCAGCCAGCATAGCAAAATCCACGACACTATTATTTCTAAGAGATCACAGAAAAACCCAGAAGTGGGGCTGTGATTCAAAGTTAATGCACTACCCTTGAGCAAAAGGAGTTCAGGGACAATGTCTAGGCTCATAGTTCAACCCCAGGAACTGCCTCCTCAAAAAGAGCCTGTATCTCCATGTCTTTTGGTATGTATGGATGCATTCCTATAGGTGAAGCTCCACAGTAGTTATGATGAACGGCACCAAGCTAGGAAATTTGTATTCAATAAAATGATTT
>NW_012267614.1:33922-36350 GCF_000151885.1 Dipodomys ordii | reverse complement strand
AGCCCTTAGCTATAGACCCCTAGGCTGTGGCATCTGCTGGAATGGGGTCTATGGCTCCAAGCGGTGGAGTGCTAACCATGAACCCAAGAGGTAAGGGTCAGAGCTTAGGTCCCTATTTCAAGGTTCATGACAGAAAAAAACAAAACAGAACAATTGTCTGAAGTAGACAACTCACTAGTCTTCAGTTATACGTAATTTTGTCCCTGCCATGGAGACATATCTGAGCCTCAATATTCTTGTCTGCATAATCATCTCAGTGGGGAGATCTTACAAGGGCCCAATTAAAGAATGTACTTGGTGAAGGACACAGCACATGGCACTCTTTGCATGACTCAGCACATAGCATCTTGTGAAAGACTCAGAACTCAGCACCCAATGCAGGACTCAGCACACTGCACCTTGTGAAGTACACAGCACATAGCACCATGTGCAGGACTCAGCACAGAGTACCCTACGGAGGACTCAGCACATAGCTCTGTCCCACAAGCTGTAATTAGACTGAGGGCGCTCTAATCAATATCACCATTCTTTGAGGGACATTTCACAAACCACACAAGTTCACACCTAACAGTTTAGTGGGATTTTTTGGGGGGGGGATTAGTCATGGAGCTTGAGCTTAAAGCTTGGGGATATTATTGTTCTAATAACATTTGCACATGGCTAGAACTCTACCACTTTGAGCCATATTTCAAAGAGTCTAGCAGACTTCCTGCCAGGTATTAAAGCCCCAGAGCGGCCAGTATATCAGGGGTAACCCAGGGTAAGCCAGGATGATGGGGGTAACCCGTGGAGCTGGGTTGCAGCAGTTTATATCTTGCTAAGTCAGGTTAGGTGGCAGCTGTCAGCACCAGACTCCTAGCTTGCTCTGTCATGTGGTATTTGAAGTCCTATCCTTTTATAGTTGCAGTTAGAACATTATATCTCTTTGGCGGCAGTCTTGGGGCTTGAGTAAGGGTTTTGACACTGTCACTAAGCATTTGTGCTCAAGGGTAGAACTCAATTGATCGAAAGACAGCAGAACTTCTGGGTTTTCTGTTTATGTGGCACTGAGGAATGGAACCTAGGGCTTCATGCTCTCTAGGTGAGCAGTCAACCACCCAGCCCCAGGAGTGAACGAGGTATAAATAGATAGAGATTGATGTATATAAGCATTATATACACAGAAAGATGTCTGTATATTATTAATTTATAGATATTACTACCAATTATTACTTATTAAATTATGTCTCCATTTAATGATGTGTCCCAGTTAACAATTAATAAAGCATTAACTAAATTACTCAATATTTTGTTATTGTTTATAACATATGTAGATACAGCCATACACATAATTTCATATTTTATAGAATGAGACAGATATCTGTATATTATTAAATTATGCATCATGTGTTACTACCAATTATTAGGTATTTATGTTTCCATGCAATTTTTATTCTGGTAATACTTAATAAAATATTGAACTTAATCCACATCCTATAGTTTTTGTGTCTAATTTTATCCTAGAATGATTCACTACTAATTATATCTGTTTTTCATTTATTGTAGTGACAATTCTTCTACCTATGACATTTTTTACATTTATGACATCCTATTACATATAGATTTGCATATATTACATATAGATTTGCATCTGAATTATACATACTACCTGTCACCGAGCACTTTCAAAAAAAAAGTAAACATGTGTCATGCTCGGATTCCCACTCCAAGATTACATGTTTTGGCATTGGTGGGATCTAATTCAGACCCTAGAAGGCTCAATTCACCTTTGGCTGGCTGTCAGCACAGCAGCCTCTAGCCAATTCAGCTGCCAGGCATTTCCCAGGCCCTGAAATAGAACCCCATATGTTGATCCCATATTGCACATAGTGTACTTATTCATTTTATTTTTGTTTTATTCATTTACTTACCATTTATTTTATTGACATTTATTACACATGAAATATTTATTACATTTATTACATAGGATATAGATTTGCCTATGTATGAAATTTCACACCTGATACCCAGGACTTTCACAGAAAAGGAAAACATGTGTCACCATGGGCTTCTTACTCCATGATTCAATTTTTGTGAGTGCTGGCATCTAAAGTCACAGCCTACAAGGCCTAATTCATGAATGGATGAGTGTCAGTATGCCAGCCTGAGGCATATTGAGCTGACAAGGATTTCCAGAACTTGAGATCCAGCTCCAGGAGTTGACAAAATTAGAATAGATAGACATGCAGATGGTAGTACACAAATAAATATTGATTTTTATAGAGTGCCAGAGATGTCTATACATTATTCGGTTACATAGGCTACATTCCTATCAATTCTTGGGTATTTAGTATACCTCCATGTAATTAATATTATTGTTTTCATCCTTAATTATTAGTTAAATCAACCACTGTCCTGAAACTATTGTGTCCATGTAATTAATAGTATT